>NW_027488902.1:0-224919 GCF_050948215.1 Halictus rubicundus
ATCCTCTATCCTAGCCTCCATCTATCTATCTATCCTATCCTATCCTCTATCCTATCCTATGCTCTTACTAATCCTATCCTCTATTATATCCTATCCTCTATCCTATCCTTTCCTCTATCCTATCCTATCCTCTATCATATCCTATCCTCTATCCTATCCTATCCTCTATCCTATTATATCCTATCCTCTATCCTATCCTATGCTCTTACTAATCCTATCCTCTATTATATCCTATCCTCTATCCTATCCTATCCTCTATCCAATCCTATCCTCCATCCTATCCTATCATCTATGCTATCCTATCCTCTATCCTATCCTATGCTCTTAGTAATCCTATCCTCTATCATATCCTATCCTCTATCCTATCCTATCCTCTATCCTATCCTATCCTCTATCCAATCTTATCCTCTGTCCTATCCTATCCTCTATCCTATCCTATCCTCTATGCTATCCCATCCTCTATCCTATCCTATGCTCTTACTAATCCTATGGTCTTACTAATCCTATCCTCTATTATATCCTATCCTCTATCATATCCTATCCTCTATCCTATCCTATCCTCTATCCTATCCTTTCCTCTATCCTATCCTATCCTCTATCCTAGCCTCTCATTTATCCTATCCTATCCTCTATCCTATCCTATGCTCTTACTAATCCTATCCTCTATTATATCCTATCCTCTATCCTATCCTATCCTCTATCCTATCCTATCCTCTATCCTCTATCTTATCCTATCCTCTATCCTATCCTATCCTCTATCGTATCCTATCCTCAATCCTATCCTATCCTCTATCATATCCTATCCTCTATCCTATCCTATCCTCTATCCTATCCTATCCTATCCTCTATCCTATCCTTTCCTCTATCCTATCCTATCCTCTATCCTATCCGATCCTCTATCCTATCCTATCCTCTATCCTATCCTATCCTCTATCCTATCCTCTATCCTATCCTATTCTCTATCCTATCCTATCCTCTATCCTATCCTATCCTCTACCCTATAATACCATGTATCCTGTCCTATTCTCTATCCTACCCTATCCTATCCTCTATCGTATGCTCTATCATATCCTATCAACTATCCTATCCTATCCTCAATCCTATCCTCTCCTCTATCATATCCTATCCTCTATCCTATCCTATCCCCTAATCCTATCCTATCCTATCCTATCCTATCCTCTATCCTATCCTTTCCTCTATCCTATTATATCCTCTATCCTATCCGATCCTCTATCCAATCCTATCCTCTATCCTATCCTGTCCTCTATCCTATCCTATCCTCTATCCTATCCTTTCCTCTATCCTATCTTATCCTCTATCATATCCTATCCTCTATCCTATCCTATCCTCTATCCTATCCTATCCTATCCTCTATCCTATCCTTTCCTCTATCCTATCCTATCCTCTATCCTAGCCTCTCATCTATCCTATCCTATCCTCTATCCTATCCTATGCTCTTAATAATCCTATCCTCTATTATATCCTATCCTCTATCCTATCCTATCCTCTATCCTATCTTATCCTCTAGCCTATCCTATCCTCTATCCTATCCTATCCTCTATCCTATCCTATCCTCTATCCTATCCTATCCTCTATCCTATCCTATCCTCTATCCAATCCTATCCTCTATCCTATCCTATCCTCTATCCTATCCCATCATCAATCCTATCCTTTCGTCTATCCTATCCTCTATCCTATCCTATCCTCTTTCTTATCCTATCCTCTATCCTATCCTATCCTCTATCCTATCCTCTATCCTATCCTTTCCTCTATCCTATCCTATCCTCTATCCTAGCCTCTCATCTATCTATCCTATCCTCTATCCTATCCTATGCTCTTACTAATCCTATCCTCTATTATATCCTATCCTCTATCCTATCCTATCCTCTATCCTATCCTATCCTCTATCCTATCCTATCCTCTATCCTATCCTATCCTCTATCCTATCCTATCCTCTATCCTATCCTATCCTCTATCCTATCCTATCCTCTATCCTATCCTATCCTCTATCCTATCCTATCCTCTATCCTAATCCTATCCTCTATGCTATCCTATCCTCTATCCTATCCTATGCTCTTACTAATCCTATCCTCTATTATATCCTATCCTCTATCCTATCCTATCCTCTATCCTATCCTATCCTCTATCCTATCCTATCCTCTATCCTCTATCTTTTCCTATCCTCTATCCTATCCTATCCTCTATCGTATTCTATCCTCAATCCTATCCTATCCTCTATCATATCCTATCCTCTATCCTATCCTATCCTCTATCCTATCCTATCCTATCCTCTATCCTATCCTTTTTTTTTTTTTTTTTTTTTATCGTGATATACATACCTCGACTCCCTGGGGGAAGCCGGGGTTATGTGGGATTCTCTCCGGGGGCGGAGCCCCCGGAGACTACCCACTAAAACCTCACGCCCACCTAAGCTACATGGGAGGTGCCTGGATCACGCGAGTACTCAACAGGACACCTCCCAGCTATCATCATGCCCCGGGGGAGGGGTTAACCTCCCCCACTGCCTACGCTATAAGACCCCGGGCGGAGGGACCCGCCCGTGTCCCCATCCCTGGAGCCTTCGGATTGGGCTTCCCGAGCCCCAGCTCGGTCCACCCACAGCTCCCGGAGTCTTCGTGTCCCGCTCGGGGCCGGTGTCCCGAAGGAACCGGCCCCGGCCGAGGCACGAAGACGCCGCCACCGGAAGGAAGGGCCGTCGGAGGCGCGATCCGGCACGCCCCGACCCTTCCTCACCCAAATCCCCCCACGAATCCCCCTCCCCTAACGGGAGGGACGGACCGACACCCCCCCAAACCGGGAAATTAACCCGGGGGGTGTCGGCCTATCACGGGGGGAGCTATGCTCCCCCCCGGGGGCCCGGGTCAGCTCACGCCCCGGGCCCCCAAATTCGCCGCCCCCAATGGTGGGGGCATAACAGGGCGCGGGGGAACACGTTGACGCGGGCGAGACCCCCGCGCCCGCCCTACCCTCTCCGCCCCCCTCCTGGGGGGCACACGCCGGCGCGGGGGTCGTCCCCGCGCCCAAACCCTCCTCGCGGAGCCCGGGTCCCGCTCCCGGGCCCGCTCGGCGGCCTCCCTTTTCCGGGACATCACGTCCTCACAGAAGGAGGCCACCCGCATTCCACGACCCCACGCTGTCGACCATGTGGTCGATCCTCTATCCTAGCCTCTCATCTATCCTATCCTATCCTCTATCCTATCCTATGCTCTTACTAATCCTACCCTCTATTATATCCTATCCTCTATCCTATCCTATCCTCTATCCTATCCTATCCTCTATCCTATCCTATCCTCTATCCTATCCTATCCTCTATCCTATCCTATCCTCTATCCTATCCTATCCTCTATCCTATCCTATCCTCTATCCAATCCTATCCTCTATCCTATCCTATCCTCTATCCTATCCCATCATCAATCCTATCCTTTCGTCTATCCTATCCTCTATCCTATCCTATCCTCTTTCTTATCCTATCCTCTATCCTATCCTATCCTCTATCCTATCCGATCCTCTATCCAATCCTATCCTCTATCCTATCCTGCCCTCTATCCTATCCTATCCTCTATCCTATCCTTTTCCTCTATCCTATCCTATCCTCTATCATATCCTATCCTCTATCCTATCCTATCCTCTATCCTATCCTATCCTATCCTCTATCCTATCCTTTCCTCTATCCTATCCTATCCTCTATCCTAGCCTCTCATCTATCCTATCCTATCCTCTATCCTATCCTATGCTCTTACTAATCCTATCCTCTATTATATCCCATCCTCTATCCTATCCTTTCCTCTATCCTATCCTATCCTCTATCATATCCTATCCTCTATCCTATCCTATCCTCTATCCTATTATATCCTATCCTCTATCCTATCCTATGCTCTTACTAATCCTATCCTCTATTATATCCTATCCTCTATCCTATCCTATCCTCTATCCAATCCTATCCTCCATCCTATCCTATCATCTATGCTATCCTATCCTCTATCCTATCCTATGCTCTTAGTAATCCTATCCTCTATCATATCCTATCCTCTATCCTATCCTATCCTCTATCCTATCCTATCCTCTATCCAATCTTATCCTCTGTCCTATCCTATCCTCTATCCTATCCTATCCTCTATGCTATCCCATCCTCTATCCTATCCTATGCTCTTACTAATCCTATGGTCTTACTAATCCTATCCTCTATTATATCCTATCCTCTATCATATCCTATCCTCTATCCTATCCTATCCTCTATCCTATCCTTTCCTCTATCCTGTCCTATCCTCTATCCTAGCCTCTCATTTATCCTATCCTATCCTCTATCCTATCCTATGCTCTTACTAATCCTATCCTCTATTATATCCTATCCTCTATCCTATCCTATCCTCTATCCTATCCTATCCTCTATCCTATCCTATCCTCTATCCTATCCTATCCTCTATCCTATCCTATCCTCTATCTTATCCTATCCTCTATCCAATCCTATCCTCTATCCTATCCTATCCTCTATCCTATCCCATCATCAATCCTATCCTTTCGTCTATCCTATCCTCTATCCTATCCTATCCTCTTTCATATCCTATCCTCTATCCTATCCTATCCTCTATCCTATCCTTTCCTCTATCCTATCCTATCCTCTATCCTATCCTATCCTCTATCCTATCCTATCCTCTATCCTATCCTATCCTCTATCCTATCCCATCATCAATCCTATCCTTTCGTCTATCCTATCCTCTATCCTATCCTATCCTCTTACTTATCCTATCCTCTATCCTATCCTATCCTCTATCCTATCCGATCCTCTATCCAATCCTATCCTCTATCCTATCCTGTCCTCTATCCTATCCTATCCTCTATCCTATCCTTTCCTCTATCCTATCCTATCCTCTATCATATCCTATCCTCTATCCTATCCTATCCTCTATCCTATCCTATCCTATCCTCTATCCTATCCTTTCCTCTATCCTATCCTATCCTCTATCCTAGCCTCTCATCTATCCTATCCTATCCTCTATCCTATCCTATGCTCTTACTAATCCTATCCTCTATTATATCCTATCCTCTATCCTATCCTACCCTCTATCCTATCCTATCCTCTATCCTATCCTATCCTCTATCCTATCCTATCCTTTCCTATCCTCTATCCTATCCTTTCCTCTATCCTATCCTATCCTCTATCCTATCCGATCCTCTATCCTATCCTATCCTCTATCCTATCCTATCCTCTATCCTATCCTCTATCCTATCCTCTATCCTATCCTATTCTCTATCCTATCCTATCCTATCCTCTATCGTATGCTCTATCATATCCTATCAACTATCCTATCCTATCCTCAATCCTATCCTATCCTCTATCATATCCTATCCTCTATCCTATCCTATCCTCTATCCTATCCTATCCTATCCTATCCTCTATCCTATCGTTTCCTCTATCCTATCCTATCCTCCATCCTATCCTATCCTCTATGCTATCCTATCCTCTATCCCATCCTATCCTCTATCCTATCCTACCCTCTATCCTATCCTATCCTCTATCCTATCCTCTCCTCTATCCTATCCTATCCTCTCTCCTATCAGATCCTCTATCCTATCCTATCCTCTATCCTATCCTATCCTCTATGCTATCCTATCCTCTATCCTATCCTATGCTCTTACTAATCCTATCCTCTATTATATCCTATCCTCTATCCTATCCTATCCTCTATCCTATCCTATCCTCTATCCTATCCTATCCTCTATCCTATCCTATCCTCTATCCTATCCTGTCCTCTATCCTCTATCCTATCCTATCCTCTATCCTATCCTATCCTCTATCGTATCCTATCCTCAATCCTATCCTATCCTCTATCCTATCCTATCCTCTATGCTATCCTATCCTCTATCCTATCCTATGCTCTTACTAATCCTATCCTCTATCCTATCCGATCCTCTATCCTATCCTATCCTCTATCCTATCCTATCCTCTATCCTATCCTCTATCCTATCCTATTCTCTATCCTATCCTATCCTCTATCCTATCATATCCTCTACCCTATAATACCATGTATCCTATCATATTCTCTATCCTATCCTATCCTATCCTCTATCGTATGCTCTATCATATCCTATAAACTATCCTATCCTATCCTCAATCCTATCCCATCATCAATCCTATCCTTTCGTCTATCCTATCCTCTATCCTATCCTATCCTCTTACTTATCCTATCCTCTATCCTATCCTATCCTCTATCCTATCCGATCCTCTATCCAATCCTATCCTCTATCCTATCCTGTCCTCTATCCTATCCTATCATCTATCCTATCCTTTCCTCTATCCTATCCTATCCTCTATCATATCCTATCCTCTATCCTATCCTATCCTCTATCCTATCCTATCCTATCCTCTATCCTATCCTTTCCTCTATCCTATCCTATCCTCTATCCTATCCTATCCTCTATCGTATCCTATCCTCAATCCTATCCTATCCTCTATCCTATCCTATCCTCTATGCTATCCTATCCTCTATCCTATCCTATGCTCTTACTAATCCTATCCTCTATCCTATCCGATCCTCTATCCTATCCTTTCCTCTATCCTATCCTATCCTCCATCCTATCCTATCCTCTATGCTATCCTATCCTCTATCCTATCCTATCCTCTATCCTATCCTACCCTCTATCCTATCCTATCCTCTATCCTATCCTATCCTCTATCCTATCCTATCCTATCCTATCCTCTATCCTATCCTTTCCTCTATCCTATCCTATCCTCTATCCTATCCGATCCTCTATCCTATCCTATCCTCTATCCTATCCTATCCTCTATCCTATCCTCTATCCTATCCTCTATCCTATCCTATTCTCTATCCTATCCTATCCTATCCTCTATCGTATGCTCTATCATATCCTATCAACTATCCTATCCTATCCTCAATCCTATCCTATCCTCTATCATATCCTATCCTCTATCCTATCCTATCCTCTATCCTATCCTATCCTATCCTATCCTCTATCCTATCCTTTCCTCTATCCTATCCTATCCTCCATCCTATCCCATCCTCTATGCTATCCTATCCTCTATCCTATCCTATCCTCTATCCTATCCTACCCTCTATCCTATCCTATCCTCTATCCTATCCTCTCCTCTATCCTATCCTATCCTCTCTCCTATCAGATCCTCTATCCTATCCTATCCTCTATCCTATCCTATCCTCTATGCTATCCTATCCTCTATCCTATCCTATGCTCTTACTAATCCTATCCTCTATTATATCCTATCCTCTATCCTATCCTATCCTCTATCCTATCCTATCCTCTATCCTATCCTATCCTCTATCCTATCCTATCCTCTATCCTATCCTATCCTCTATCCTATCCTGTCCTCTATCCTCTATCCTCTATCCTATCCTATCCTCTATCCTATCCTATCCTCTATCCTATCCTATCCTCTATCGTATCCTATCCTCAATCCTATCCTATCCTCTATCATATCCTATCCTCTATCCTATCCTATCCTCTATCCTATCCTTTCCTCTATCCTATCCTATCCTCTATCCTATCCGATCCTCTATCCTATCCTATCCTCTATCCTATCCTATCCTCTATCCTATCCTCTATCCTATCCTATTCTCTATCCTATCCTATCCTCTATCCTATCATATCCTCTACCCTATAATACCATGTATCCTTTCCTATTCTCTATCCTATCCTATCCTATCCTCTATCGTATGCTCTATCATATCCTATCAACTATCCTATCCTATCCTCAATCCTATCCCATCATCAATCCTATCCTTTCGTCTATCATATCCTCTATCCTATCCTATCCTCTTACTTATCCTATCCTCTATCCTATCCTATCCTCTATCCTATCCGATCCTCTATCCAATCCTATCCTCTATCCTATCCTGTCCTCTATCCTATCCTATCCTCTATCCTATCCAATCCTCTATCCTACCCTATCCTCTATCCTATCCTATCCTCTATCCAATCTTATCCTCTGTCCTATCCTATCCTCTATCCTATCCTATCCTCTATGCTATCCTATCCTCTATCCTATCCTATGCTCTTACTAATCCTATCCTCTATTATATCCTATCCTCTATCCTATCCTATCCTCTATCCTATCCTACCCTCTATCCTATCCTATCCTCTTACTTATCCTATCCTCTATCCTATCCTATCCTCTATCCTATCCGATCCTCTATCCAATCCTATCCTCTATCCTATCCTGTCCTCTATCCTATCCTATCCTCTATCCTATCCTTTCCTCTATCCTATCCTATCCTCTATCATATCCTATCCTCTATCCTATCCTATCCTCTATCCTATCCTATCCTCTATCCTATCCTATCCTCTATCCTATCCTATCCTATCCTCTATCCTATCCTATCCTCTATGCTATCCTATCCTCTATCCTATCCTATGCTCTTACTAATCCTATCCTCTATTATATCCTATCCTCTATCCTATCCTATCCTCTATCCTATCCTACCCTCTATCCTATCCTATCCTCTTACTTATCCTATCCTCTATCCTATCCTATCCTCTATCCTATCCGATCCTCTATCCAATCCTATCCTCTATCCTATCCTGTCCTCTATCCTATCCTATCCTCTATCCTATCCTTTCCTCTATCCTATCCTATCCTCTATCATATCCTATCCTCTATCCTATCCTATCCTCTATCCTATCCTATCCTCTATCCTATCCTATCCTCTATCCTATCCTATCCTATCCTCTATCCTATCCTATCCTCTATCGTATCCTATCCTCTATCCTATCCTATCCTCTATCCTATCCTATCCTCTATCCTATCCTATCCTCTATCCTATCCTATCCTATCCTCTATCCTCTATCCTATCCTATCCTCTATCCTATCCTATCCTCTATCCTATCCTATCCTCTATAATATCCGATCCTCTATCCAATCCTATCCTCTATCCTATCCTGTCCTCTATCCTATCCTATCCTCTATCCTATCCTTTCCTCTATCCTATCCTATTCTCTATCCTATCCTATCCTCTATCCTATCATATCCTCTACCCTATAATACCATGTATCCTATCCTATTCTCTATCCTATCCTATCCTATCCTCTATCGTATGCTCTATCATATCCTATCAACTATCCTATCCTATCCTCAATCCTATCCCATCAGCAATCCTATCCTTTCGTCTATCCTATCCTCTATCCTATCCTATCCTCTTACTTATCCTATCCTCTATCCTATCCTATCCTCTATCCTATCCGATCCTCTATCCAATCCTATCCTCTATCCTATCCTGTCCTCTATCCTATACTATCCTCTATCCTATCCTTTCCTCTATCCTATCCTATCCTCTATCATATCCTATCCTCTATCCTATCCTATCCTCTATCCTATCCTATCCTATCCTCTATCCTATCCTTTCCTCTATCCTATCCTATCCTCTATCCTAGCCTCTCATCTATCCTATCCTATCCTCTATCCTATCCTATGCTCTTACTAATCCTATCCTCTATTATATCCTATCCTCTGTCCTATCCTATCCTCTATCATATCCTATCCTCTATCCTATCCTATCCTCTATCCTATCCTATCCTATCCTATCCTCTATCCTATCCTTTCCTCTATCCTATCCTATCCTCTATCCTATCCGATCCTCTATCCTATCCTATCCTCTATCCTATCCTCTCCTCTATGCTATCCTATCCTCTATCCTATTCTCTATTATATCCTATCCTCTATCCTATCCTATCCTCTATCCTATCCTATCCTCTATCCTATCCTATCCTCTATCCTATCCTATCCTCTATCCTATCCCATCATCAATCCTATCCTTTCGTCTATCCTATCCTCTATCCTATCCTCTATCCTAGCCTCTCATCTATCCTATCCCGTCCTCTATCCTATCCTATGCTCTTACTAATCCTATCCTCTATTATATCCTATCCTCTATCCTATCCTATCCTCTATCCTATCCTATCCTCTATCCTATCCTATCCTCTATCCTATCCTATCCTATCCTCTATCCTATCCTATCCTATCCTCTATCCTATCCTATCCTCTATCCTATCCTATCCTCTATCCTATCCTATCCTCTATCCTATCCTATCCTCTATCCTATCCTATCCTATCCTATCCTCTATCCTATCCTTTCCTCTATCCTATCCTATCCTCCATCCTATCCTATCCTCTATGCTATCCTATCCTCTATCCTATCCTATCCTCTATCCTATCCTACCCTCTATCCTATCCTATCCTCTATCCTATCCTATCCTCTATCCTATCCTATCCTATCCTATCCTCTATCCTATCCTTTCCTCTATCCTATCCTATCCTCTATCCTATCCGATCCTCTATCCTATCCTATCCTCTATCCTATCCTATCCTCTATCCTATCCTCTATCCTATCCTCTATCCTATCCTATTCTCTATCCTATCCTATCCTATCCTATCCTCTATCGTATGCTCTATCATATCCTATCAACTATCCTATCCTATCCTCAATCCTATCCTATCCTCTATCATATCCTATCCTCTATCCTATCCTATCCTCTATCCTATCCTATCCTATCCTATCCTCTATCCTATCCTTTCCTCTATCCTATCCTATCCTCCATCCTATCCCATCCTCTATGCTATCCTATCCTCTATCCTATCCTATCCTCTATCCTATACTACCCTCTATCCTATCCTATCCTCTATCCTATCCTCTCCTCTATCCTATCCTATCCTCTCTCCTATCAGATCCTCTATCCTATCCTATCCTCTATCCTATCCTATCCTATCCTCTATCCTATCCTATGCTCTTACTAATCCTATCCTCTATTATATCCTATCCTCTATCCTATCCTATCCTCTATCCTATCCTATCCTCTATCCTATCCTATCCTCTATCCTATCCTATCCTCTATCCTATCCTATCCTCTATCCTATCCTATCCTCTATCCTATCCTGTCCTCTATCCTCTATCCTATCCTATCCTCTATCCTATCCTATCCTCTATCCTATCCTATCCTCTATCGTATCCTATCCTCAATCCTATCCTATCCTCTATCATATCCTATCCTCTATCCTATCCTATCCTCTATCCTATCCTATCCTCTATCCTATCCTATCCTATCCTCTATCCTATCCTATGCTCTTACTAATCCTATCCTCTATTATATCCTATCCTCTATCCTATCCTATCCTCTATCCTATCCTATCCTCTATCCTATACTACCCTCTATCCTATCCTATCCTCTATCCTATCCTCTCCTCTATCCTATCCTATCCTCTCTCCTATCAGATCCTCTATCCTATCCTATCCTCTATCCTATCCTATCCTATCCTCTATCCTATCCTATGCTCTTACTAATCCTATCCTCTATTATATCCTATCCTCTATCCTATCCTATCCTCTATCCTATCCTATCCTCTATCCTATCCTATCCTCTATCCTATCCTATCCTCTATCCTATCCTATCCTCTATCCTATCCTATCCTCTATCCTATCCTGTCCTCTATCCTCTATCCTATCCTATCCTCTATCCTATCCTATCCTCTATCCTATCCTATCCTCTATCGTATCCTATCCTCAATCCTATCCTATCCTCTATCATATCCTATCCTCTATCCTATCCTATCCTCTATCCTATCCTTTCCTCTATCCTATCCTATCCTCTATCCTATCCGATCCTCTATCCTATCCTATCCTCTATCCTATCCTATCCTCTATCCTATCCTCTATCCTATCCTATTCTCTATCCTATCCTATCCTCTATCCTATCATATCCTCTACCCTATAATACCATGTATCCTTTCCTATTCTCTATCCTATCCTATCCTATCCTCTATCGTATGCTCTATCATATCCTATCAACTATCCTATCCTATCCTCAATCCTATCCCATCATCAATCCTATCCTTTCGTCTATCATATCCTCTATCCTATCCTATCCTCTTACTTATCCTATCCTCTATCCTATCCTATCCTCTATCCTATCCGATCCTCTATCCAATCCTATCCTCTATCCTATCCTGTCCTCTATCCTATCCTATCCTCTATCCTATCCAATCCTCTATCCTATCCTATCCTCTATCCTATCCTATCCTCTATCCAATCTTATCCTCTGTCCTATCCTATCCTCTATCCTATCCTATCCTCTATGCTATCCTATCCTCTATCCTATCCTATGCTCTTACTAATCCTATCCTCTATTATATCCTATCCTCTATCCTATCCTATCCTCTATCCTATCCTACCCTCTATCCTATCCTATCCTCTTACTTATCCTATCCTCTATCCTATCCTATCCTCTATCCTATCCGATCCTCTATCCAATCCTATCCTCTATCCTATCCTGTCCTCTATCCTATCCTATCCTCTATCCTATCCTTTCCTCTATCCTATCCTATCCTCTATCATATCCTATCCTCTATCCTATCCTATCCTCTATCCTATCCTATCCTCTATCCTATCCTATCCTCTATCCTATCCTATCCTATCCTCTATCCTATCCTATCCTCTATGCTATCCTATCCTCTATCCTATCCTATGCTCTTACTAATCCTATCCTCTATTATATCCTATCCTCTATCCTATCCTATCCTCTATCCTATCCTACCCTCTATCCTATCATATCCTCTTACTTATCCTATCCTCTATCCTATCCTATCCTCTATCCTATCCGATCCTCTATCCAATCCTATCCTCTATCCTATCCTGTCCTCTATCCTATCCTATCCTCTATCCTATCCTTTCCTCTATCCTATCCTATCCTCTATCATATCCTATCCTCTATCCTATCCTATCCTCTATCCTATCCTATCCTCTATCCTATCCTATCCTCTATCCTATCCTATCCTATCCTCTATCCTATCCTATCCTCTATCGTATCCTATCCTCTATCCTATCCTATCCTCTATCCTATCCTATCCTCTATCCTATCCTATCCTCTATCCTATCCTATCCTATCCTCTATCCTCTATCCTATCCTATCCTCTATCCTATCCTATCCTCTATCCTATCCTATCCTCTATCCTATCCTATCCTCTATAATATCCGATCCTCTATCCAATCCTATCCTCTATCCTATCCTGTCCTCTATCCTATCCTATCCTCTATCCTATCCTTTCCTCTATCCTATCCTATTCTCTATCCTATCCTATCCTCTATCCTATCATATCCTCTACCCTATAATACCATGTATCCTATCCTATTCTCTATCCTATCCTATCCTATCCTCTATCGTATGCTCTATCATATCCTATCAACTATCCTATCCTATCCTCAATCCTATCCCATCAGCAATCCTATCCTTTCGTCTATCCTATCCTCTATCCTATCCTATCCTCTTACTTATCCTATCCTCTATCCTATCCTATCCTCTATCCTATCCGATCCTCTATCCAATCCTATCCTCTATCCTATCCTGTCCTCTATCCTATACTATCCTCTATCCTATCCTTTCCTCTATCCTATCCTATCCTCTATCATATCCTATCCTCTATCCTATCCTATCCTCTATCCTATCCTATCCTATCCTCTATCCTATCCTTTCCTCTATCCTATCCTATCCTCTATCCTAGCCTCTCATCTATCCTATCCTATCCTCTATCCTATCCTATGCTCTTACTAATCCTATCCTCTATTATATCCTATCCTCTGTCCTATCCTATCCTCTATCATATCCTATCCTCTATCCTATCCTATCCTCTATCCTATCCTATCCTATCCTATCCTCTATCCTATCCTTTCCTCTATCCTATCCTATCCTCTATCCTATCCGATCCTCTATCCTATCCTATCCTCTATCCTATCCTCTCCTCTATGCTATCCTATCCTATCCTCTATCCTCTATCCTATCCTATCCTCTATCCTATCCTATCCTCTATCCTATCCTATCCTCTATAATATCCGATCCTCTATCCAATCCTATCCTCTATCCTATCCTGTCCTCTATCCTATCCTATCCTCTATCCTATCCTTTCCTCTATCCTATCCTATTCTCTATCCTATCCTATCCTCTATCCTATCATATCCTCTACCCTATAATACCATGTATCCTATCCTATTCTCTATCCTATCCTATCCTATCCTCTATCGTATGCTCTATCATATCCTATCAACTATCCTATCCTATCCTCAATCCTATCCCATCAGCAATCCTATCCTTTCGTCTATCCTATCCTCTATCCTATCCTATCCTCTTACTTATCCTATCCTCTATCCTATCCTATCCTCTATCCTATCCGATCCTCTATCCAATCCTATCCTCTATCCTATCCTGTCCTCTATCCTATACTATCCTCTATCCTATCCTTTCCTCTATCCTATCCTATCCTCTATCATATCCTATCCTCTATCCTATCCTATCCTCTATCCTATCCTATCCTATCCTCTATCCTATCCTTTCCTCTATCCTATCCTATCCTCTATCCTAGCCTCTCATCTATCCTATCCTATCCTCTATCCTATCCTATGCTCTTACTAATCCTATCCTCTATTTTATCCTATCCTCTGTCCTATCCTATCCTCTATCATATCCTATCCTCTATCCTATCCTATCCTCTATCCTATCCTATCCTATCCTATCCTCTATCCTATCCTTTCCTCTATCCTATCCTATCCTCTATCCTATCCGATCCTCTATCCTATCCTATCCTCTATCCTATCCTCTCCTCTATGCTATCCTATCCTCTATCCTATCCTCTATTATATCCTATCCTCTATCCTATCCTATCCTCTATCCTATCCTATCCTCTATCCTATCCTATCCTCTATCCTATCCTATCCTCTATCCTATCCCATCATCAATCCTATCCTTTCGTCTATCCTATCCTCTATCCTATCCTCTATCCTAGCCTCTCATCTATCCTATCCCGTCCTCTATCCTATCCTATGCTCTTACTAATCCTATCCTCTATTATATCCTATCCTCTATCCTATCCTATCCTCTATCCTATCCTATCCTCTATCCTATCCTATCCTCTATCCTATCCTATCCTATCCTCTATCCTATCCTATCCTCTATCCTATCCTATCCTCTATCCTATCCTATCCTCTATCCTATCCTATCCTCTATCCTATCCTATCCTCTATCCTATCCTATCCTCTATCCTATCCTATCCTCTATCCTATCCTATCCTCTATCCTATCCTATCCTCTATCCTATCCTATCCTCTATCCTATACTATCCTATCCTCTATCCTCTATCCTATCCTATCCTCTATCCTATCCTATCCTCTATCCTATCCTATCCTCTATAATATCCGATCCCCTATCCAATCCTATCCTCTATCCTATCCTGTCCTCTATCCTATCCTATCCTCTATCCTCTCCTTTCCTCTATCCTATCCTATCCTCTATCATATCCTATCCTCTATCCTATCCTATCCTCTATCCTATCCTATCCTATCCTCTATCCTATCCTTTCCTCTATCCTATCCTATCCTCTATCCTAGCCTCTCATCTATCCTATCCTATCCTCTATCCTATCCTATGCTCTTACTAATCCTATCCTCTATTATATCCTATCCTCTATCCTATCCTATCCTCTATCCTATCCTATCCTCTATCCTATCCTATCCTCTATCCTATCCTATCCTCTATCCTATCCTATCCTGTATCCTATCCTATCCTCCATCCTATCCTATTCTCTATCCAATCCTATCCTCCATCCTATCCTATCCTCTATGCTATCCTATCCTGTATCCTATCCTATGGTCTTAGTAATCCTATGCTCTATTATATCCTATCCTCTATCCTATCCTATCCTCTATCCTATCCTATCCTCTATCCTATCCTATCCTCTATCCAATCTTATCCTCTGTCCTATCCTATCCTATCCTCTATCCTATCCTATGATCTTACTAATCCTATCCTCTATTATATCCTATCCTCTATCCTATCCTATCCTCTATCCTATCCTACCCTCTATCCTATCCTATCCTCTTACTTATCCTATCCACTATCCTATCCTATCCTCTATCCTATCCTATCCTCTATCCTATCCTATCCTCTATCCTATCCTATCCTCTATCCTATCCTATCCTCTATCCTATCCTATCCTCTATCCTATCCTATCCTCTATCCTATCCTATCCTCTATCCTATCCTATCCTCTATCCTATCCTATCCTCTATCCTATCCTATCCTCTATCCTATCCTATCCTCTATCCTATCCTATCCTCTATCCTATCCTATCCACTATCCTATCCTCTATCCTATCCTATTCTCTATCCTATCCTATCCTCTATCCTATCATATCCTCTACCCTATAATACCATGTATCCTATCCTATTCTCTATCCTATCCTATCCTATCCTCTATCGTATGCAGTATCATATCCTATCAACTATCCTATCCTATCCTCAATCCTATCCTATCCTCTATCATATCCTATCCTCTATCCTATCCTATCCTCTATCCTATCCTATCCTATCCTCTATCCTATCCTTTCCTCTATCCTATCCTATCCTCTATCCTATCCGATCCTCTATCCTATCCTATCCTCTATCCTATCCTATCCTCTATGCTATCCTATCCTCTATCCTATCCTATGCTCTTACTAATCCTATCCTCTATTATATCCTATCCTCTATCCTATCCTACCCTCTATCCTATCCTATCCTCTATCCTATCCTATCCTCTATCCTATCCTATCCTATCCTATCCTCTATCCTATCCTTTCCTCTATCCTATCCTATCCTCTATCCTATCCGATCCTCTATCCTATCCTATCCTCTATCCTATCCTATCCTCTATCCTATCCTCTATCCTATCCTCTATCCTATCCTATTCTCTATCCTATCCTATCCTATCCTCTATCGTATGCTCTATCATATCCTATCAACTATCCTATCCTATCCTCAATCCTATCCTATCCTCTATCATATCCTATCCTCTATCCTATCCTATCCTCTATCCTATCCTATCCTATCCTATCCTCTATCCTATCGTTTCCTCTATCCTATCCTATCCTCCATCCTATCCTATCCTCTATGCTATCCTATCCTCTATCCCATCCTATCCTCTATCCTATCCTACCCTCTATCCTATCCTATCCTCTATCCTATCCTCTCCTCTATCCTATCCTATCCTCTCTCCTATCAGATCCTCTATCCTATCCTATCCTCTATCCTATCCTATCCTCTATGCTATCCTATCCTCTATCCTATCCTATGCTCTTACTAATCCTATCCTCTATTATATCCTATCCTCTATCCTATCCTATCCTCTATCCTATCCTATCCTCTATCCTATCCTATCCTCTATCCTATCCTGTCCTCTATCCTCTATCCTATCCTATCCTCTATCCTATCCTATCCTCTATCGTATCCTATCCTCAATCCTATCCTATCCTCTATCCTATCCTATCCTCTATGCTATCCTATCCTCTATCCTATCCTATGCTCTTACTAATCCTATCCTCTATCCTATCCGATCCTCTATCCTATCCTATCCTCTATCCTATCCTATCCTCTATCCTATCCTCTATCCTATCCTATTCTCTATCCTATCCTATCCTCTATCCTATCATATCCTCTACCCTATAATACCATGTATCCTATCCTATTCTCTATCCTATCCTATCCTATCCTCTATCGTATGCTCTATCATATCCTATCAACTATCCTATCCTATCCTCAATCCTATCCCATCATCAATCCTATCCTTTCGTCTATCCTATCCTCTATCCTATCCTATCCTCTTACTTATCCTATCCTCTATCCTATCCTATCCTCTATCCTATCCGATCCTCTATCCAATCCTATCCTCTATCCTATCCTGTCCTCTATCCTATCCTATCCTCTATCCTATCCTATCCTCTATCCTATCCTATCCTCTATCCTATCCTATCCTCTATCCAATCTTATCCTCTGTCCTATCCTATCCTCTATCCTACCCTATCCTCTATGCTATCCTATCCTCTATCCTATCCTATGCTCTTACTAATCCTATCCTCTATTATATCCTATCCTCTATCCTATCCTATCCTCTATCCTATCCTACCCTCTATCCTATCCTATCCTCTTACTTATCCTATCCTCTATCCTATCCTATCCTCTATCCTATCCGATCCTCTATCCAATCCTATCCTCTATCCTATCCTGTCCTCTATCCTATCCTATCCTCTATCCTATCCTTTCCTCTATCCTATCCTATCCTCTATCATATCCTATCCTCTATCCTATCCTATCCTCTATCCTATCCTATCCTATCCTCTATCCTATCCTTTCCTCTATCCTATCCTATCCTCTATCCTAGCCTCTCATCTATCCTATCCTATCCTCTATCCTATCCTATGCTCTTACTAATCCTATCCTCTATTATATCCTATCCTCTATCCTATCCTATCCTCTATCATATCCTATCCTCTATCATATCCTATCCTCTATCCTATCCTATCCTCTATCCTATCCTATCCTATCCTCTATCCTATCCTATCCTCTATCCTATCCTATCCTATCCTATCCTCTATCCTATCCTTTCCTCTATCCTATCCTATCCTCTATCCTATCCGATCCTCTATCCTATCCTATCCTCTATCCTATCCTATCCTCTATCCTATCCTCTATCCTATCCTCTATCGTATCCTATTCTCTATCCTATCCTATCCTATCCTCTATCGTATGCTCTATCATATCCTATCAACTATCCTATCCTATCCTCAATCCTATCCTATCCTCTATCATATCCTATCCTCTATCCTATCCTATCCTCTATCCTATCCTATCCTCTATCCTATCCTATCCTATCCTATCCTCTATCCTATCCTTTCCTCTATCCTATCCTATCCTCCATCCTATCCTATCCTCTATGCTATCCTATCCTCTATCCTATCCTATCCTCTATCCTATCCTACCCTCTATCCTATCCTATCCTCTATCCTATCCTTTCCTCTATCCTATCCTATCCTATCCTATCCTCTATCCTATCCTTTCCTCTATCCTATCCTATCCTCTATCCTATCCGATCCTCTATCCTATCCTATCCTCTATCCTATCCTATCCTCTATCCTATCCTCTATCCTATCCTCTATCCTATCCTATTCTCTATCCTATCCTATCCTATCCTCTATCGTATGCTCTATCATATCCTATCAACTATCCTATCCTATCCTCAATCCTATCCTATCCTCTATCATATCCTATCCTCTATCCTATCCTATCCTCTATCCTATCCTATCCTATCCTATCCTCTATCCTATCCTTTCCTCTATCCTATCCTATCCTCCATCCTATCCCATCCTCTATGCTATCCTATCCTCTATCCTATCCTATCCTCTATCCTATCCTACCCTCTATCCTATCCTATCCTCTATCCTATCCTCTCCTCTATCCTATCCTATCCTCTCTCCTATCAGATCCTCTATCCTATCCTATCCTCTATCCTATCCTATCCTCTATGCTATCCTATCCTCTATCCTATCCTATGCTCTTACTAATCCTATCCTCTATTATATCCTATCCTCTATCCTATCCTATCCTCTATCCTATCCTATCCTCTATCCTATCCTATCCTCTATCCTATCCTATCCTCTATCCTATCCTATCCTCTATCCTATCCTGTCCTCTATCCTCTATCCTATCCTATCCTCTATCATATCCTATCCTCTATCCTATCCTATCCTCTATCGTATCCTATCCTCAATCCTATCCTATCCTCTATCATATCCTATCCTCTATCCTATCCTATCCTCTATCCTATCCTTTCCTCTATCCTATCCTATCCTCTATCCTATCCGATCCTCTATCCTATCCTATCCTCTATCCTATCCTATCCTCTATCCTATCCTCTATCCTATCCTATTCTCTATCCTATCCTATCCTCTATCCTATCATATCCTCTACCCTATAATACAATGTATCCTTTCCTATTCTCTATCCTATCCTATCCTATCCTCTATCGTATGCTCTATCATATCCTATCAACTATCCTATCCTATCCTCAATCCTATCCCATCATCAATCCTATCCTTTCGTCTATCATATCCTCTATCCTATCCTATCCTCTTACTTATCCTATCCTCTATCCTATCCTATCCTCTATCCTATCCGATCCTCTATCCAATCCTATCCTCTATCCTATCCTGTCCTCTATCCTATCCTATCCTCTATCCTATCCAATCCTCTATCCTATCCTATCCTCTATCCTATCCTATCCTCTATCCAATCTTATCCTCTGTCCTATCCTATCCTCTATCCTATCCTATCCTCTATGCTATCCTATCCTCTATCCTATCCTATGCTCTTACTAATCCTATCCTCTATTATATCCTATCCTCTATCCTATCCTATCCTCTATCCTATCCTACCCTCTATCCTATCCTATCCTCTTACTTATCCTATCCTCTATCCTATCCTATCCTCTATCCTATCCTATCCTCTATCCAATCCTATCCTCTATCCTATCCTGTCCTCTATCCTATCCTATCCTCTATCCTATCCTTTCCTCTATCCTATCCTATCCTCTATCATATCCTATCCTCTATCCTATCCTATCCTCTATCCTATCATATCCTCTATCCTATCCTATCCTCTATCCTATCCAATCCTATCCTCTATCCTATCCTGTCCTCTATCCTATCCTATCCTCTATCCTATCCTTTCCTCTATCCTATCCTATTCTCTATCCTATCCTATCCTCTATCCTATCATATCCTCTACCCTATAATACCATGTATCCTATCCTATTCTCTATCCTATCCTATCCTATCCTCTATCGTATGCTCTATCATATCCTATCAACTATCCTATCCTATCCTCAATCCTATCCCATCAGCAATCCTATCCTTTCGTCTATCCTATCCTCTATCCTATCCTATCCTCTTACTTATCCTATCCTCTATCCTATCCTATCCTCTATCCTATCCGATCCTCTATCCAATCCTATCCTCTATCCTATCCTGTCCTCTATCCTATACTATCCTCTATCCTATCCTTTCCTCTATCCTATCCTATCCTCTATCATATCCTATCCTCTATCCTATCCTATCCTCTATCCTATCCTATCCTATCCTCTATCCTATCCTTTCCTCTATCCTATCCTATCCTCTATCCTAGCCTCTCATCTATCCTATCCTATCCTCTATCCTATCCTATGCTCTTACTAATCCTATCCTCTATTATATCCTATCCTCTGTCCTATCCTATCCTCTATCCTATCCTATCCTCTATCCTATCCTATCCTATCCTCTATCCTATCCTATTCTCTATCCTATCCTATCCTATCCTCTATCGTATGCTCTATCATATCCTATCAACTATCCTATCCTATCCTCAATCCTATCCTATCCTCTATCATATCCTATCCTCTATCCTATCCTATCCTCTATCCTATCCTATCCTATCCTATCCTCTATCCTATCCTTTCCTCTATCCTATCCTATCCTCTATCCTATCCTATCCTCTATCCTATCCTATCCTCTATCCAATCTTATCCTCTGTCCTATCCTATCCTCTATCCTACCCTATCCTCTATCCTATCCTATCCTCTATCCTATCCTATCCTATCCTATCCTCTATCCTATCCTTTCCTCTATCCTATCCTATCCTCTATCCTATCCGATCCTCTATCCTATCCTATCCTCTATCCTATCCTCTCCTCTATGCTATCCTATCCTATCCTCTATCCTCTATCCTATCCTATCCTCTATCCTATCCTATCCTCTATCCTATCCTATCCTCTATAATATCCGATCCTCTATCCAATCCTATCCTCTATCCTATCCTGTCCTCTATCCTATCCTATCCTCTATCCTATCCTTTCCTCTATCCTATCCTATTCTCTATCCTATCCTATCCTCTATCCTATCATATCCTCTACCCTATAATACCATGTATCCTATCCTATTCTCTATCCTATCCTATCCTATCCTCTATCGTATGCTCTATCATATCCTATCAACTATCCTATCCTATCCTCAATCCTATCCCATCAGCAATCCTATCCTTTCGTCTATCCTATCCTCTATCCTATCCTATCCTCTTACTTATCCTATCCTCTATCCTATCCTATCCTCTATCCTATCCGATCCTCTATCCAATCCTATCCTCTATCCTATCCTGTCCTCTATCCTATACTATCCTCTATCCTATCCTTTCCTCTATCCTATCCTATCCTCTATCATATCCTATCCTCTATCCTATCCTATCCTCTATCCTATCCTATCCTATCCTCTATCCTATCCTTTCCTCTATCCTATCCTATCCTCTATCCTAGCCTCTCATCTATCCTATCCTATCCTCTATCCTATCCTATGCTCTTACTAATCCTATCCTCTATTTTATCCTATCCTCTGTCCTATCCTATCCTCTATCATATCCTATCCTCTATCCTATCCTATCCTCTATCCTATCCTATCCTATCCTATCCTCTATCCTATCCTTTCCTCTATCCTATCCTATCCTCTATCCTATCCGATCCTCTATCCTATCCTATCCTCTATCCTATCCTCTCCTCTATGCTATCCTATCCTCTATCCTATCCTCTATTATATCCTATCCTCTATCCTATCCTATCCTCTATCCTATCCTATCCTCTATCCTATCCTATCCTCTATCCTATCCTATCCTCTATCCTATCCCATCATCAATCCTATCCTTTCGTCTATCCTATCCTCTATCCTATCCTCTATCCTAGCCTCTCATCTATCCTATCCCGTCCTCTATCCTATCCTATGCTCTTACTAATCCTATCCTCTATTATATCCTATCCTCTATCCTATCCTATCCTCTATCCTATCCTATCCTCTATCCTATCCTATCCTCTATCCTATCCTATCCTATCCTCTATCCTATCCTATCCTCTATCCTATCCTATCCTCTATCCTATCCTATCCTCTATCCTATCCTATCCTCTATCCTATCCTATCCTCTATCCTATCCTATCCTCTATCCTATCCTATCCTCTATCCTATCCTATCCTCTATCCTATCCTATCCTCTATCCTATCCTATCCTCTATCCTATACTATCCTATCCTCTATCCTCTATCCTATCCTATCCTCTATCCTATCCTATCCTCTATCCTATCCTATCCTCTATAATATCCGATCCCCTATCCAATCCTATCCTCTATCCTATCCTGTCCTCTATCCTATCCTATCCTCTATCCTCTCCTTTCCTCTATCCTATCCTATCCTCTATCATATCCTATCCTCTATCCTATCCTATCCTCTATCCTATCCTATCCTATCCTCTATCCTATCCTTTCCTCTATCCTATCCTATCCTCTATCCTAGCCTCTCATCTATCCTATCCTATCCTCTATCCTATCCTATGCTCTTACTAATCCTATCCTCTATTATATCCTATCCTCTATCCTATCCTATCCTCTATCCTATCCTATCCTCTATCCTATCCTATCCTCTATCCTATCCTATCCTCTATCCTATCCTATCCTGTATCCTATCCTATCCTCCATCCTATCCTATTCTCTATCCAATCCTATCCTCCATCCTATCCTATCCTCTATGCTATCCTATCCTGTATCCTATCCTATGGTCTTAGTAATCCTATGCTCTATTATATCCTATCCTCTATCCTATCCTATCCTCTATCCTATCCTATCCTCTATCCTATCCTATCCTCTATCCAATCTTATCCTCTGTCCTATCCTATCCTATCCTCTATCCTATCCTATGATCTTACTAATCCTATCCTCTATTATATCCTATCCTCTATCCTATCCTATCCTCTATCCTATCCTACCCTCTATCCTATCCTATCCTCTTACTTATCCTATCCACTATCCTATCCTATCCTCTATCCTATCCTATCCTCTATCCTATCCTATCCTCTATCCTATCCTATCCTCTATCCTATCCTATCCTCTATCCTATCCTATCCTCTATCCTATCCTATCCTCTATCCTATCCTATCCTCTATCCTATCCTATCCTCTATCCTATCCTATCCTCTATCCTATCCTATCCTCTATCCTATCCTATCCTCTATCCTATCCTATCCTCTATCCTATCCTATCCACTATCCTATCCTCTATCCTATCCTATTCTCTATCCTATCCTATCCTCTATCCTATCATATCCTCTACCCTATAATACCATGTATCCTATCCTATTCTCTATCCTATCCTATCCTATCCTCTATCGTATGCAGTATCATATCCTATCAACTATCCTATCCTATCCTCAATCCTATCCTATCCTCTATCATATCCTATCCTCTATCCTATCCTATCCTCTATCCTATCCTATCCTATCCTCTATCCTATCCTTTCCTCTATCCTATCCTATCCTCTATCCTATCCGATCCTCTATCCTATCCTATCCTCTATCCTATCCTATCCTCTATGCTATCCTATCCTCTATCCTATCCTATGCTCTTACTAATCCTATCCTCTATTATATCCTATCCTCTATCCTATCCTACCCTCTATCCTATCCTATCCTCTATCCTATCCTATCCTCTATCCTATCCTATCCTATCCTATCCTCTATCCTATCCTTTCCTCTATCCTATCCTATCCTCTATCCTATCCGATCCTCTATCCTATCCTATCCTCTATCCTATCCTATCCTCTATCCTATCCTCTATCCTATCCTCTATCCTATCCTATTCTCTATCCTATCCTATCCTATCCTCTATCGTATGCTCTATCATATCCTATCAACTATCCTATCCTATCCTCAATCCTATCCTATCCTCTATCATATCCTATCCTCTATCCTATCCTATCCTCTATCCTATCCTATCCTATCCTATCCTCTATCCTATCGTTTCCTCTATCCTATCCTATCCTCCATCCTATCCTATCCTCTATGCTATCCTATCCTCTATCCCATCCTATCCTCTATCCTATCCTACCCTCTATCCTATCCTATCCTCTATCCTATCCTCTCCTCTATCCTATCCTATCCTCTCTCCTATCAGATCCTCTATCCTATCCTATCCTCTATCCTATCCTATCCTCTATGCTATCCTATCCTCTATCCTATCCTATGCTCTTACTAATCCTATCCTCTATTATATCCTATCCTCTATCCTATCCTATCCTCTATCCTATCCTATCCTCTATCCTATCCTATCCTCTATCCTATCCTGTCCTCTATCCTCTATCCTATCCTATCCTCTATCCTATCCTATCCTCTATCGTATCCTATCCTCAATCCTATCCTATCCTCTATCCTATCCTATCCTCTATGCTATCCTATCCTCTATCCTATCCTATGCTCTTACTAATCCTATCCTCTATCCTATCCGATCCTCTATCCTATCCTATCCTCTATCCTATCCTATCCTCTATCCTATCCTCTATCCTATCCTATTCTCTATCCTATCCTATCCTCTATCCTATCATATCCTCTACCCTATAATACCATGTATCCTATCCTATTCTCTATCCTATCCTATCCTATCCTCTATCGTATGCTCTATCATATCCTATCAACTATCCTATCCTATCCTCAATCCTATCCCATCATCAATCCTATCCTTTCGTCTATCCTATCCTCTATCCTATCCTATCCTCTTACTTATCCTATCCTCTATCCTATCCTATCCTCTATCCTATCCGATCCTCTATCCAATCCTATCCTCTATCCTATCCTGTCCTCTATCCTATCCTATCCTCTATCCTATCCTATCCTCTATCCTATCCTATCCTCTATCCTATCCTATCCTCTATCCAATCTTATCCTCTGTCCTATCCTATCCTCTATCCTACCCTATCCTCTATGCTATCCTATCCTCTATCCTATCCTATGCTCTTACTAATCCTATCCTCTATTATATCCTATCCTCTATCCTATCCTATCCTCTATCCTATCCTACCCTCTATCCTATCCTATCCTCTTACTTATCCTATCCTCTATCCTATCCTATCCTCTATCCTATCCGATCCTCTATCCAATCCTATCCTCTATCCTATCCTGTCCTCTATCCTATCCTATCCTCTATCCTATCCTTTCCTCTATCCTATCCTATCCTCTATCATATCCTATCCTCTATCCTATCCTATCCTCTATCCTATCCTATCCTATCCTCTATCCTATCCTTTCCTCTATCCTATCCTATCCTCTATCCTAGCCTCTCATCTAACCTATCCTATCCTCTATCCTATCCTATGCTCTTACTAATCCTATCCTCTATTATATCCTATCCTCTATCCTATCCTATCCTCTATCATATCCTATCCTCTATCATATCCTATCCTCTATCCTATCCTATCCTCTATCCTATCCTATCCTATCCTCTATCCTATCCTATCCTCTATCCTATCCTATCCTATCCTATCCTCTATCCTATCCTTTCCTCTATCCTATCCTATCCTCTATCCTATCCGATCCTCTATCCTATCCTATCCTCTATCCTATCCTATCCTCTATCCTATCCTCTATCCTATCCTCTATCGTATCCTATTCTCTATCCTATCCTATCCTATCCTCTATCGTATGCTCTATCATATCCTATCAACTATCCTATCCTATCCTCAATCCTATCCTATCCTCTATCATATCCTATCCTCTATCCTATCCTATCCTCTATCCTATCCTATCCTCTATCCTATCCTATCCTATCCTATCCTCTATCCTATCCTTTCCTCTATCCTATCCTATCCTCCATCCTATCCTATCCTCTATGCTATCCTATCCTCTATCCTATCCTATCCTCTATCCTATCCTACCCTCTATCCTATCCTATCCTCTATCCTATCCTTTCCTCTATCCTATCCTATCCTATCCTATCCTCTATCCTATCCTTTCCTCTATCCTATCCTATCCTCTATCCTATCCGATCCTCTATCCTATCCTATCCTCTATCCTATCCTATCCTCTATCCTATCCTCTATCCTATCCTCTATCCTATCCTATTCTCTATCCTATCCTATCCTATCCTCTATCGTATGCTCTATCATATCCTATCAACTATCCTATCCTATCCTCAATCCTATCCTATCCTCTATCATATCCTATCCTCTATCCTATCCTATCCTCTATCCTATCCTATCCTATCCTATCCTCTATCCTATCCTTTCCTCTATCCTATCCTATCCTCCATCCTATCCCATCCTCTATGCTATCCTATCCTCTATCCTATCCTATCCTCTATCCTATCCTACCCTCTATCCTATCCTATCCTCTATCCTATCCTCTCCTCTATCCTATCCTATCCTCTCTCCTATCAGATCCTCTATCCTATCCTATCCTCTATCCTATCCTATCCTCTATGCTATCCTATCCTCTATCCTATCCTATGCTCTTACTAATCCTATCCTCTATTATATCCTATCCTCTATCCTATCCTATCCTCTATCCTATCCTATCCTCTATCCTATCCTATCCTCTATCCTATCCTATCCTCTATCCTATCCTATCCTCTATCCTATCCTGTCCTCTATCCTCTATCCTATCCTATCCTCTATCATATCCTATCCTCTATCCTATCCTATCCTCTATCGTATCCTATCCTCAATCCTATCCTATCCTCTATCATATCCTATCCTCTATCCTATCCTATCCTCTATCCTATCCTTTCCTCTATCCTATCCTATCCTCTATCCTATCCGATCCTCTATCCTATCCTATCCTCTATCCTATCCTATCCTCTATCCTATCCTCTATCCTATCCTATTCTCTATCCTATCCTATCCTCTATCCTATCATATCCTCTACCCTATAATACAATGTATCCTTTCCTATTCTCTATCCTATCCTATCCTATCCTCTATCGTATGCTCTATCATATCCTATCAACTATCCTATCCTATCCTCAATCCTATCCCATCATCAATCCTATCCTTTCGTCTATCATATCCTCTATCCTATCCTATCCTCTTACTTATCCTATCCTCTATCCTATCCTATCCTCTATCCTATCCGATCCTCTATCCAATCCTATCCTCTATCCTATCCTGTCCTCTATCCTATCCTATCCTCTATCCTATCCAATCCTCTATCCTATCCTATCCTCTATCCTATCCTATCCTCTATCCAATCTTATCCTCTGTCCTATCCTATCCTCTATCCTATCCTATCCTCTATGCTATCCTATCCTCTATCCTATCCTATGCTCTTACTAATCCTATCCTCTATTATATCCTATCCTCTATCCTATCCTATCCTCTATCCTATCCTACCCTCTATCCTATCCTATCCTCTTACTTATCCTATCCTCTATCCTATCCTATCCTCTATCCTATCCTATCCTCTATCCAATCCTATCCTCTATCCTATCCTGTCCTCTATCCTATCCTATCCTCTATCCTATCCTTTCCTCTATCCTATCCTATCCTCTATCATATCCTATCCTCTATCCTATCCTATCCTCTATCCTATCCTATCCTCTATCCTATCCTATCCTCTATCCTATCCAATCCTATCCTCTATCCTATCCTGTCCTCTATCCTATCCTATCCTCTATCCTATCCTTTCCTCTATCCTATCCTATTCTCTATCCTATCCTATCCTCTATCCTATCATATCCTCTACCCTATAATACCATGTATCCTATCCTATTCTCTATCCTATCCTATCCTATCCTCTATCGTATGCTCTATCATATCCTATCAACTATCCTATCCTATCCTCAATCCTATCCCATCAGCAATCCTATCCTTTCGTCTATCCTATCCTCTATCCTATCCTATCCTCTTACTTATCCTATCCTCTATCCTATCCTATCCTCTATCCTATCCGATCCTCTATCCAATCCTATCCTCTATCCTATCCTGTCCTCTATCCTATACTATCCTCTATCCTATCCTTTCCTCTATCCTATCCTATCCTCTATCATATCCTATCCTCTATCCTATCCTATCCTCTATCCTATCCTATCCTATCCTCTATCCTATCCTTTCCTCTATCCTATCCTATCCTCTATCCTAGCCTCTCATCTATCCTATCCTATCCTCTATCCTATCCTATGCTCTTACTAATCCTATCCTCTATTATATCCTATCCTCTGTCCTATCCTATCCTCTATCCTATCCTATCCTCTATCCTATCCTATCCTATCCTCTATCCTATCCTATTCTCTATCCTATCCTATCCTATCCTCTATCGTATGCTCTATCATATCCTATCAACTATCCTATCCTATCCTCAATCCTATCCTATCCTCTATCATATCCTATCCTCTATCCTATCCTATCCTCTATCCTATCCTATCCTATCCTATCCTCTATCCTATCCTTTCCTCTATCCTATCCTATCCTCTATCCTATCCTATCCTCTATCCTATCCTATCCTCTATCCTATCCTATCCTATCCTCTATCCTATCCTATTCTCTATCCTATCCTATCCTATCCTCTATCGTATGCTCTATCATATCCTATCAACTATCCTATCCTATCCTCAATCCTATCCTATCCTCAATCCTATCCTATCCTCTATCATATCCTATCCTCTATCCTATCCTATCCTCTATAATATCCTATCCTATCATATCCTCTATCCTATCCTTTCCTCTATCCTATCCTATCCTCTATCCTATCCGATCCTCTATCCTATCCTATCCTCTATCCTATCCTCTCCTCTATGCTATCCTATCCTCTATCCTATCCTCTATTATATCCTATCCTCTATCCTATCCTATCCTCTATCCTATCCTATCCTCTATCCTATCCTATCCTCTATCCTATCCTATCCTCTATCCTATCCTCTATCCTATCCCATCATCAATCCTATCCTTTCGTCTATCCTATCCTCTATCCTATCCTCTATCCTAGCCTCTCATCTATCCTATCCCGTCCTCTATCCTATCCTATGCTCTTACTAATCCTATCCTCTATTATATCCTATCCCGTCCTCTATCCTATCCTATGCTCTTACTAATCCTATCCTCTATTATATCCTATCCTCTATCCTATCCTATCCTCTATCCTATCCTATCCTCTATCCTATCCTATCCTCTATCCTATCCTATCCTATCCTCTATCCTATCCTATCCTATCCTCTATCCTATCCTATCCTATCCTCTATCCTATCCTATCCTCTATCCTATCCTATCATCTATCCTATCCTATCCTCTATCCTATCCTATCCTCTATCCTATCCTATCCTCTATCCTATCCTATCCTATCCTCTATCCTCTATCCTATCCTATCCTATCCTCTATCCTATCCTATCCTCTATAATATCCGATCCTCTATCCAATCCTATCCTCTATCCTATCCTGTCCTCTATCCTATCCTATCCTCTATCCTATCCTTTCCTCTATCCTATCCTATCCTCTATCATATCCTATCCTCTATCCTATCCTATCCTCTATCCTATCCTCTATCCTATCCTATCCTATCCTCTATCCTATCCTTTCCTCTATCCTATCCTATCCTCTATCCTAGCCTCTCATCTATCCTATCCTATCCTCTATCCTATCCTATGCTCTTACTAATCCTATCCTCTATTATATCCTATCCTCTATCCTATCCTATCCTCTATCCTATCCTATCCTCTATCCTATCCTATCCTCTATCCTATCCTATCCTCTATCCTATCCTATCCTCTATCCTATCCTATCCTGTATCCTATCCTATCCTCCATCCTATCCTATTCTCTATCCAATCCTATCCTCCATCCTATCCTATCCTCTATGCTATCCTATCCTGTATCCTATCCTATGCTCTTAGTAATCCTATGCTCTATCATATCCTATCCTCTATCCTATCCTATCCTCTATCCTATCCTATCCTCTATCCTATCCTATCCTCTATCCTATCCTATCCTCTATCCAATCTTATCCTCTGTCCTATCCTATCCTCTATCCTATCCTATCCTCTATCCTATCCTATGCTCTTACTAATCCTATCCTCTATTATATCCTATCCTCTATCCTATCCTATCCTCTATCCTATCCTACCCTCTATCCTATCCTATCCTCTTACTTATCCTATCCTCTATCCTATCCTATCCTCTATCCTATCCTATCCTCTATCCTATCCTATCCTCTATCCTATCCTATCCTCTATCCTATCCTATCCTCTATCCTATCCTATCCTCTATCCTATCCTATCCTCTATCCTATCCTATCCTCTATCCTATCCTATCCTCTATCCTATCCTATCCTCTATCCTATCCTATCCTCTATCCTATCCTCTATCCTATCCTATTCTCTATCCTATCCTATCCTCTATCCTATCATATCCTCTACCCTATAATACCATGTATCCTATCCTATTCTCTATCCTATCCTATCCTATCCCCTATCGTATGCTGTATCATATCCTATCAACTATCCTATCCTATCCTCAATCCTATCCTATCCTCTATCATATCCTATCCTCTATCCTATCCTATCCTCTATCCTATCCTATCCTATCCTCTATCCTATCCTTTCCTCTATCCTATCCTATCCTCTATCCTATCCGATCCTCTATCCTATCCTATCCTCTATCCTATCCTATCATCTATGCTATCCTATCCTCTATCCTAACCTATGCTCTTACTAATCCTATCCTCTATTATATCCTATCCTCTATCCTATCCTACCCTCTATCCTATCCTATCCTCTATCCTATCCTATCCTCTATCCTATCCTATCCTCTCTCCTATCCGATCCTCTATCCTATCCTATCCTCTATCCTATCCTATCCTCTATCCTATCCTATCCTATCCTATCCTCTATCCTATCCTTTCCTCTATCCTATCCTATCCTCTATCCTATCCGATCCTCTATCCTATCCTATCCTCTATCCTATCCTATCCTTTATCCTATCCTCTATCCTATCCTCTATCCTATCCTATTCTCTATCCTATCCTATCCTATCCTCTATCGTATGCTCTATCATATCCTATCAACTATCCTATCCTATCCTCAATCCTATCCTATCCTCTATCATATCCTATCCTCTATCCTATCCTATCCTCTATCCTATCCTATCCTATCCTATCCTCTATCCTATCCTTTCCTCTATCCTATCCTATCCTCCATCCTATCCTATCCTCTATGCTATCCTATCCTCTATCCTATCCTATCCTCTATCCTATCCTACCCTCTATCCTATCCTATCCTCTATCCTATCCTCTCCTCTATCCTATCCTATCCTCTCTCCTATCAGATCCTCTATCCTATCCTATCCTCTATCCTATCCTATCCTCTATGCTATCCTATCCTCTATCCTATCCTATGCTCTTACTAATCCTATCCTCTATTATATCCTATCCTCTATCCTATCCTATCCTCTATCCTATCCTATCCTATCCTCTATCCTATCCTATCCTATCCTCTATCGTATGCTCTATCCTATCCTATCCTCTATCCTATCCTATCCTATCCTCTATCCTATCCTATTCTCTATCCTATCCTATCCTATCCTCTATCGTATGCTCTATCATATCCTATCAACTATCCTATCCTATCCTCAATCCTATCCTATCCTCTATCATATCCTATCCTCTATCCTATCCTATCCTCTATCCTATCCTATCCTCTATCCTATCCTATCCTCTATCCTATCCTATCCTCTATCCTATCCTGTCCTCTATCCTATCCTATCCTCTATCCTATCCTATCCTATCCTATCCTCTATCCTCTATCCTATCCTATCCTCTATCCTATCCTATCCTCTATCCTATCCTATCCTCTATAATATCCGATCCTCTATCCAATCCTATCCTCTATCCTATCCTGTCCTCTATCCTATCCTATCCTCTATCCTATCCTTTCCTCTATCCTATCCTATCCTCTATCATATCCTATCCTCTATCCTATCCTATCCTCTATCCTATCCTATCCTATCCTCTATCCTATCCTTTCCTCTATCCTATCCTATCCTCTATCCTAGCCTCTCATCTATCCTATCCTATCCTCTATCCTATCCTATGCTCTTACTAATCCTATGCTCTATTATATCCTATCCTCTATCCTATCCTATCCTCTATCCTATCCTATCCTCTATCCTATCCTATCCTCTATCCTATCCTATCCTCTATCCTATCCTATCCTCTATCCTATCCTATCCTGTATCCTATCCTATCCTCCATCCTATCCTATTCTCTATCCAATCCTATCCTCCATCCTATCCTATCCTCTATGCTATCCTATCCTGTATCCTATCCTATGCTCTTAGTAATCCTATGCTCTATCATATCCTATCCTCTATCCTATCCTAACCTCTATCCTATCCTATCCTCTATCCTATCCTATCCTCTATCCAATCTTATCCTCTGTCCTATCCTATCCTCTATCCTATCCTATCCTCTATCCTATCCTATGCTCTTACTAATCCTATCCTCTATTATATCCTATCCTCTATCCTATCCTATCCTCTATCCTATCCTACCCTCTATCCTATCCTATCCTCTTACTTATCCTATCCTCTATCCTATCCTATCCTCTATCCTATCCTATCCTCTATCCTATCCTATCCTCTATCCTATCCTATCCTCTATCCTATCCTATCCTCTATCCTATCCTATCCTCTATCCTATCCTATCCTCTATCCTATCCTATCCTCTATCCTATCCTATCCTCTATCCTATCCTATCCTCTATCCTATCCTATCCTCTATCCTATCCTATCCTCTATCCTATCCTCTATCCTATCCTATTCTCTATCCTATCCCATCATCAATCCTATCCTTTCGTCTATCCTATCCTCTATCCTATCCTCTATCCTAGCCTCTCATCTATCCTATCCCGTCCTCTATCCTATCCTATGCTCTTACTAATCCTATCCTCTATTATATCCTATCCTCTATCCTATCCTATCCTCTATCCTATCCTATCCTCTATCCTATCCTATCCTCTATCCTATCCTATCCTATCCTCTATCCTATCCTATCCTATCCTCTATGCTATCCTATCCTGTATCCTATCCTATGCTCTTAGTAACCCTATGCTCTATCATATCCTATCCTCTATCCTATCCTATCCTCTATCCTATCCTATCCTCTATCCTATCCTATCCTCTATCCTATCCTATCCTCTATCCAATCTTATCCTCTGTCCTATCCTATCCTCTATCCTATCCTATCCTCTATCCTATCCTATGCTCTTACTAATCCTATCCTCTATTATATCCTATCCTCTATCCTATCCTATCCTCTATCCTATCCTACCCTCTATCCTATCCTATCCTCTTACTTATCCTATCCTCTATCCTATCCTATCCTCTATCCTATCCTATCCTCTATCCTATCCTATCCTCTATCCTATCCTATCCTCTATCCTATCCTATCCTCTATCCTATCCTATCCTCTATCCTATCCTATCCTCTATCCTATCCTATCCTCTATCCTATCCTATCCTCTATCCTATCCTATCCTCTATCCTATCCTCTATCCTATCCTATTCTCTATCCTATCCTATCCTCTATCCTATCATATCCTCTACCCTATAATACCATGTATCCTATCCTATTCTCTATCCTATCCTATCCTATCCCCTATCGTATGCTGTATCATATCCTATCAACTATCCTATCCTATCCTCAATCCTATCCTATCCTCTATCATATCCTATCCTCTATCCTATCCTATCCTCTATCCTATCCTATCCTATCCTCTATCCTATCCTTTCCTCTATCCTATCCTATCCTCTATCCTATCCGATCCTCTATCCTATCCTATCCTCTATCCTATCCTATCCTCTATGCTATCCTATCCTCTATCCTAACCTATGCTCTTACTAATCCTATCCTCTATTATATCCTATCCTCTATCCTATCCTACCCTCTATCCTATCCTATCCTCTATCCTATCCTATCCTCTATCCTATCCTATCCTCTCTCCTATCCGATCCTCTATCCTATCCTATCCTCTATCCTATCCTATCCTCTATCCTATCCTATCCTATCCTATCCTTTCCTCTATCCTATCCTATCCTCTATCCTATCCGATCCTCTATCCTATCCTATCCTCTATCCTATCCTATCCTTTATCCTATCCTCTATCCTATCCTCTATCCTATCCTATTCTCTATCCTATCCTATCCTATCCTCTATCGTATGCTCTATCATATCCTATCAACTATCCTATCCTATCCTCAATCCTATCCTATCCTCTATCATATCCTATCCTCTATCCTATCCTATCCTCTATCCTATCCTATCCTATCCTATCCTCTATCCTATCCTTTCCTCTATCCTATCCTATCCTCCATCCTATCCTATCCTCTATGCTATCCTATCCTCTATCCTATCCTATCCTCTATCCTATCCTACCCTCTATCCTATCCTATCCTCTATCCTATCCTCTCCTCTATCCTATCCTATCCTCTCTCCTATCAGATCCTCTATCCTATCCTATCCTCTATCCTATCCTATCCTCTATGCTATCCTATCCTCTATCCTATCCTATGCTCTTACTAATCCTATCCTCTATTATATCCTATCCTCTATCCTATCCTATCCTCTATCCTATCCTATCCTATCCTCTATCCTATCCTATCCTATCCTCTATCGTATGCTCTATCATATCCTATCAACTATCCTATCCTATCCTCAATCCTATCCTATCCTCAATCCTATCCTATCCTCTATCATATCCTATCCTCTATCCTATCCTATCCTCTATCCTATCCTATCCTATCCTATCCTCTATCCTATCCTTTCCTCTATCCTATCCTATCCTCTATCCTATCCGATCCTCTATCCTATCCTATCCTCTATCCTATCCTCTCCTCTATGCTATCCTATCCTCTATCCTATCCTCTATTATATCCTATCCTCTATCCTATCCTATCCTCTATCCTATCCTATCCTCTATCCTATCCTATCCTCTATCCTATCCCATCATCAATCCTATCCTTTCGTCTATCCTATCCTCTATCCTATCCTCTATCCTAGCCTCTCATCTATCCTATCCCGTCCTCTATCCTATCCTATGCTCTTACTAATCCTATCCTCTATTATATCCTATCCTCTATCCTATCCTATCCTCTATCCTATCCTATCCTCTATCCTATCCTATCCTCTATCCTATCCTATCCTATCCTCTATCCTATCCTATCCTATCCTCTATCCTATCCTATCCTATCCTCTATCCTATCCTATCCTCTATCCTATCCTATCCTCTATCCTATCCTATCCTCTATCCTATCCTATCCTCTATCCTATCCTGTCCTCTATCCTATCCTATCCTCTATCCTATCCTATCCTATCCTATCCTCTATCCTCTATCCTATCCTATCCTCTATCCTATCCTATCCTCTATCCTATCCTATCCTCTATAATATCCGATCCTCTATCCAATCCTATCCTCTATCCTATCCTGTCCTCTATCCTATCCTATCCTCTATCCTATCCTTTCCTCTATCCTATCCTATCCTCTATCATATCCTATCCTCTATCCTATCCTATCCTCTATCCTATCCTATCCTATCCTCTATCCTATCCTTTCCTCTATCCTATCCTATCCTCTATCCTAGCCTCTCATCTATCCTATCCTATCCTCTATCCTATCCTATGCTCTTACTAATCCTATGCTCTATTATATCCTATCCTCTATCCTATCCTATCCTCTATCCTATCCTATCCTCTATCCTATCCTATCCTCTATCCTATCCTATCCTCTATCCTATCCTATCCTCTATCCTATCCTATCCTGTATCCTATCCTATCCTCCATCCTATCCTATTCTCTATCCAATCCTATCCTCCATCCTATCCTATCCTCTATGCTATCCTATCCTGTATCCTATCCTATGCTCTTAGTAATCCTATGCTCTATCATATCCTATCCTCTATCCTATCCTAACCTCTATCCTATCCTATCCTCTATCCTATCCTATCCTCTATCCAATCTTATCCTCTGTCCTATCCTATCCTCTATCCTATCCTATCCTCTATCCTATCCTATGCTCTTACTAATCCTATCCTCTATTATATCCTATCCTCTATCCTATCCTATCCTCTATCCTATCCTACCCTCTATCCTATCCTATCCTCTTACTTATCCTATCCTCTATCCTATCCTATCCTCTATCCTATCCTATCCTCTATCCTATCCTATCCTCTATCCTATCCTATCCTCTATCCTATCCTATCCTCTATCCTATCCTATCCTCTATCCTATCCTATCCTCTATCCTATCCTATCCTCTATCCTATCCTATCCTCTATCCTATCCTATCCTCTATCCTATCCTATCCTCTATCCTATCCTATCCTCTATCCTATCCTATCCTCTATCCTATCCTCTATCCTATCCTATTCTCTATCCTATCCTATCCTCTATCCTATCATATCCTCTACCCTATAATACCATGTATCCTATCCTATTCTCTATCCTATCCTATCCTATTCTCTATCGTATGCTGTATCATATCCTATCAACTATCCTATCCTATCCTCAATCCTATCCTATCCTCTATCATATCCTATCCTCTATCCTATCCTATCCTCTATCCTATCCTATCCTATCCTCTATCCTATCCTTTCCTCTATCCTATCCTATCCTCTATCCTATCCGATCCTCTATCCTATCCCATCCTCCATCCTATCCTATCCTCTATGCTATCCTATCCTCTATCCTATCCTATGCTCTTTCTAATCCTATCCTCTATTATATCCTATCCTCTATCCTATCCTACCCTCTATCCTATCCTATCCTCTATCCTATCCTATCCTCTATCCTATCCTATCCTCTCTCCTATCCGATCCTCTATCCTATCCTATCCTATCCTATCCTCTATCCTATCCTTTCCTCTTTCCTATCCTATCCTCTATCCTATCCGATCCTCTATCCTATCCTATCCTCTATCCTATCCTATCCTTTATCCTATCCTCTATCCTATCCTCTATCCTATCCTATTCTCTATCCTATCCTATCCTATCCTCTATCGTATGCTCTATCATATCCTATCAACTATCCTATCCTATCCTCAATCCTATCCTATCCTCTATCATATCCATCCTCTATCCTATCCTATCCTCTATCCTATCCTATCCTATCCTATCCTCTATCCTATCCTTTCCTCTATCCTATCCTATCCTCCATCCTATCCTATCCTCTATGCTATCCTATCCTCTATCCTATCCTATCCTCTATCCTATCCTACCCTCTATCCTATCCTATCCTCTATCCTATCCTATCCTCTATGCTATCCTATCCTGTATCCTATCCTATGCTCTTAGTAATCCTATGCTCTATCATATCCTATCCTCTATCCTATCCTAACCTCTATCCTATCCTATCCTCTATCCTATCCTATCTTCTATCCAATCTTATCCTCTGTCCTATCCTATCCTCTATCCTATCCTATCCTCTATCCTATCCTATGCTCTTACTAATCCTATCCTCTATTATATCCTATCCTCTATCCTATCCTATCCTCTATCCTATCCTACCCTCTATCCTATCCTATCCTCTTACTTATCCTATCCTCTATCCTATCCTATCCTCTATCCTATCCTATCCTCTATCCTATCCTATCCTCTATCCTATCCTATCCTCTATCCTATCCTATCCTCTATCCTATCCTATCCTCTATCCTATCCTATCCTCTATCCTATCCTATCCTCTATCCTATCCTATCCTCTATCCTATCCTATCCTCTATCCTATCCTATCCTCTATCCTATCCTATCCTCTATCCTATCCTCTATCCTATCCTATTCTCTATCCTATCCTATCCTCTATCCTATCATATCCTCTACCCTATAATACCATGTATCCTATCCTATTCTCTATCCTATCCTATCCTATTCTCTATCGTATGCTGTATCATATCCTATCAACTATCCTATCCTATCCTCAATCCTATCCTATCCTCTATCATATCCTATCCTCTATCCTATCCTATCCTCTATCCTATCCTATCCTATCCTCTATCCTATCCTTTCCTCTATCCTATCCTATCCTCTATCCTATCCGATCCTCTATCCTATCCCATCCTCCATCCTATCCTATCCTCTATGCTATCCTATCCTCTATCCTATCCTATGCTCTTACTAATCCTATCCTCTATTATATCCTATCCTCTATCCTATCCTACCCTCTATCCTATCCTATCCTCTATCCTATCCTATCCTCTATCCTATCCTCTCTCCTATCCGATCCTCTATCCTATCCTATCCTCTATCCTATCCTATCCTATCCTATCCTCTATCCTATCCTTTCCTCTATCCTATCCTATCCTCTATCCTATCCGATCCTCTATCCTATCCTATCCTCTATCCTATCCTATCCTTTATCCTATCCTCTATCCTATCCTCTATCCTATCCTATTCTCTATCCTATCCTATCCTATCCTCTATCGTATGCTCTATCATATCCTATCAACTATCCTATCCTATCCTCAATCCTATCCTATCCTCTATCATATCCATCCTCTATCCTATCCTATCCTCTATCCTATCCTATCCTATCCTATCCTCTATCCTATCCTTTCCTCTATCCTATCCTATCCTCCATCCTATCCTATCCTCTATGCTATCCTATCCTCTATCCTATCCTATCCTCTATCCTATCCTACCCTCTATCCTATCCTATCCTCTATCCTATCCTCTCCTCTATCCTATCCTATCCTCTCTCCTATCAGATCCTCTATCCTATCCTATCCTCTATCCTATCCTATCCTCTATGCTATCCTATCCTCTATCCTATCCTATGCTCTTACTAATCCTATCCTCTATTATATCCTATCCTCTATCCTATCCTATCCTCTATCCTATCCTATCCTCTATCCTATCCTATCCTCTATCCTATCCTATCCTCTATCCTATCCTGTCCTCTATCCTCTATCCTATCCTATCCTCTATCCTATCCTATCCTCTATCGTATCCTATCCACAATCCTATCCTATCCTCTATCATATCCTATCCTCTATCCTATCCTATGCTCTTACTAATCCTATCCTCTATTATATCCTATCCTCTATCCTATCCTATCCTCTATCCTATCCTACCCTCTATCCTATCCTATCCTCTTACTTATCCTATCCTCTATCCTATCCTATCCTCTATCCTATCCTATCCTCTATCCTATCCTATCCTCTATCCTATCCTATCCTCTATCCTATCCTATCCTCTATCCTATCCTATCCTCTATCCTATCCTATCCTCTATCCTATCCTATCTTCTATCCTATCCTATCCTCTATCCTATCCTATCCTCTATCCTATCCTATCCTCTATCCTATCCTATCCTCTATCCTATCCTATCCTCTATCCTATCCTCTATCCTATCCTATTCTCTATCCTATCCTATCCTCTATCCTATCATATCCTCTACCCTATAATACCATGTATCCTATCCTATTCTCTATCCTATCCTATCCTATTCTCTATCGTATGCTGTATCATATCCTATCAACTATCCTATCCTATCCTCAATCCTATCCTATCCTCTATCATATCCTATCCTCTATCCTATCCTATCCTCTATCCTATCCTATCCTATCCTCTATCCTATCCTTTCCTCTATCCTATCCTATCCTCTATCCTATCCGATCCTCTATCCTATCCTATCCTCCATCCTATCCTATCCTCTATGCTATCCTATCCTCTATCCTATCCTATGCTCTTACTAATCCTATCCTCTATTATATCCTATCCTCTATCCTATCCTACCCTCTATCCTATCCTATCCTCTATCCTATCCTATCCTCTATCCTATCCTATCCTCTCTCCTATCCGATCCTCTATCCTATCCTATCCTCTATCCTATCCTATCCTATCCTATCCTCTATCCTATCCTTTCCTCTATCCTATCCTATCCTCTATCCTATCCGATCCTCTATCCTATCCTATCCTCTATCCTATCCTATCCTTTATCCTATCCTCTATCCTATCCTCTATCCTATCCTATTCTCTATCCTATCCTATCCTATCCTCTATCGTATGCTCTATCATATCCTATCAACTATCCTATCCTATCCTCAATCCTATCCTATCCTCTATCATATCCATCCTCTATCCTATCCTATCCTCTATCCTATCCTATCCTATCCTATCCTCTATCCTATCCTTTCCTCTATCCTATCCTATCCTCCATCCTATCCTATCCTCTATGCTATCCTATCCTCTATCCTATCCTATCCTCTATCCTATCCTACCCTCTATCCTATCCTATCCTCTATCCTATCCTCTCCTCTATCCTATCCTATCCTCTCTCCTATCAGATCCTCTATCCTATCCTATCCTCTATCCTATCCTATCCTCTATGCTATCCTATCCTCTATCCTATCCTATGCTCTTACTAATCCTATCCTCTATTATATCCTATCCTCTATCCTATCCTTTCCTCTATCCTATCCTATCCTCCATCCTATCCTATCCTCTATGCTATCCTATCCTCTATCCTATCCTATCCTCTATCCTATCCTACCCTCTATCCTATCCTATCCTCTATCCTATCCTCTCCTCTATCCTATCCTATCCTCTCTCCTATCAGATCCTCTATCCTATCCTATCCTCTATCCTATCCTATCCTCTATGCTATCCTATCCTCTATCCTATCCTATGCTCTTACTAATCCTATCCTCTATTATATCCTATCCTCTATCCTATCCTATCCTCTATCCTATCCTATCCTCTATCCTATCCTATCCTCTATCCTATCCTATCCTCTATCCTATCCTGTCCTCTATCCTCTATCCTATCCTATCCTCTATCCTATCCTATCCTCTATCGTATCCTATCCACAATCCTATCCTATCCTCTATCATATCCTATCCTCTATCCTATCCTATCCTCTATCCTATCCTTTCCTCTATCCTATCCTATCCTCTATCCTATCCGATCCTCTATCCTATCCTATCCTCTATCCTATCCTATCCTCTATCCTATCCTCTATCCTATCCTATTCTCTATCCTATCCTATCCTCTATCCTATCATATCCTCTACCCTATAATACCATGTATCCTATCCTATTCTCTATCCTATCCTATCCTATCCTCTATCGTATGCTCTATCATATCCTATCAACTATCCTATCCTATCCTCAATCCTATCCCATCATCAATCCTATCCTTTCGTCTATCCTATCCTCTATCCTATCCTATCCTCTTACTTATCCTATCCTCTATCCTATCCTATCCTCTATCCTATCCGATCCTCTATCCAATCCTATCCTCTATCCTATCCTGTCCTCTATCCTATCCTATCCTCTATCCTATCCTATCCTCTATCCTATCCTATCCTCTATCCTATCCTATCCTCTATCCAATCTTATCCTCTGTCCTATCCTATCCTCTATCCTATCCTATCCTCTATCCTATCCTTTCCTCTATCCTCTCCTATCCTCTATCCTAGCCTCTCATCTATCCTATCCTATCCTCTATCCTATCCTATGCTCTTACTAATCCTATCCTCTATTATATCCTATCCTCTATCCTATCCTATCCTCTATCCTATCCTATCCTCTATCCTATCCTATCCTCTATCCTATCCTATCCTCTATCCTATCCTATCCTCTATCCTATCCTATCCTGTATCCTATCCTATCCTCCATCCTATCCTATTCTCTATCCAATCCTATCCTCCATCCTATCCTATCCTCTATGCTATCCTATCCTGTATCCTATCCTATGCTCTTAGTAATCCTATGCTCTATCATATCCTATCCTCTATCCTATCCTAACCTCTATCCTATCCTATCCTCTATCCTATCCTATCCTCTATCCAATCTTATCCTCTGTCCTATCCTATCCTCTATCCTATCCTATCCTCTATCCTATCCTATGCTCTTACTAATCCTATCCTCTATTATATCCTATCCTCTATCCTATCCTATCCTCTATCCTATCCTACCCTCTATCCTATCCTATCCTCTTACTTATCCTATCCTCTATCCTATCCTATCCTCTATCCTATCCTATCCTCTATCCTATCCTATCCTCTATCCTATCCTATCCTCTATCCTATCCTATCCTCTATCCTATCCTATCCTCTATCCTATCCTATCCTCTATCCTATCCTATCCTCTATCCTATCCTATCCTCTATCCTATTATATCCTCTATCCTATCCTATCCTCTATCCTATCCTATCCTCTATCCTATCCTCTATCCTATCCTATTCTCTATCCTATCCTATCCTCTATCCTATCATATCCTCTACCCTATAATACCATGTATCCTATCCTATTCTCTATCCTATCCTATCCTATTCTCTATCGTATGCTGTATCATATCCTATCAACTATCCTATCCTATCCTCAATCCTATCCTATCCTCTATCATATCCTATCCTCTATCCTATCCTATCCTCTATCCTGTCCTATCCTATCCTCTATCCTATCCTTTCCTCTATCCTATCCTATCCTCTATCCTATCCGATCCTCTATCCTATCCTATCCTCCATCCTATCCTATCCTCTATGCTATCCTATCCTCTATCCTATCCTATGCTCTTACTAATCCTATCCTCTATTATATCCTATCCTCTATCCTATCCTACCCTCTATCCTATCCTATCCTCTATCCTATCCTATCCTCTATCCTATCCTATCCTCTCTCCTATCCGATCCTCTATCCTATCCTATCCTCTATCCTATCCTATCCTATCCTATCCTCTATCCTATCCTTTCCTCTATCCTATCCTATCCTCTATCCTATCCTCTATCCTATCCTATTCTCTATCCTATCCTATCCTATCATGTATCGTATGCTCTATCATATCCTATCAACTATCCTATCCTATCCTCAATCCTATCCTATCCTCTATCATATCCTATCCTCTATCCTATCCTATCCTCTATCCTATCCTATCCTATCCTATCCTCTATCCTATCCTTTCCTCTATCCTATCCTATCCTCCATCCTATCCTATCCTCTATGCTATCCTATCCTCTATCCTATCCTATCCTCTATCCTATCCTACCCTCTATCCTATCCTATCCTCTATCCTATCCTCTCCTCTATCCTATCCTATCCTCTCTCCTATCAGATCCTCTATCCTATCCTATCCTCTATCCTATCCTATCCTCTATGCTATCCTATCCTCTATCCTATCCTATGCTCTTACTAATCCTATCCTCTATTATATCCTATCCTCTATCCTATCCTATCCTCTATCCTATCCTATCCTCTATCCTATCCTATCCTCTATCCTATCCTATCCTCTATCCTATCCTGTCCTCTATCCTCTATCCTATCCTATCCTCTATCCTATCCTATCCTCTATCGTATCCTATCCACAATCCTATCCTATCCTCTATCATATCCTATCCTCTATCCTATCCTATCCTCTATCCTATCCTTTCCTCTATCCTATCCTATCCTCTATCCTATCCGATCCTCTATCCTATCCTATCCTCTATCCTATAATATCCTCTATCCTATCCTCTATCCTATCCTATTCTCTATCCTATCCTATCCTCTATCCTATCATATCCTCTACCCTATAATACCATGTATCCTATCCTATTCTCTATCCTATCCTATCCTATCCTCTATCGTATGCTCTATCATATCCTATCAACTATCCTATCCTATCCTCTATCGTATGCTCTATCATATCCTATCAACTATCCTATCCTATCCTCAATCCTATCCCATCATCAATCCTATCCTTTCGTCTATCCTATCCTCTATCCTATCCTATCCTATCCTCTATCCTATCCTTTCCTCTATCCTATCCTATCCTCTATCCTAGCCTCTCATCTATCCTATCCTATCCTCTATCCTATCCTATGCTCTTACTAATCCTATCCTCTATTATATCCTATCCTCTATCCTATCCTATCCTCTATCATATCCTATCCTCTATCATATCCTATCCTCTATCCTATCCTATCCTCTATCCTATCCTATCCTATCCTATCCTCTATCCTATCCTTTCCTCTATCCTATCCTATCCTCAATCCTATCCTATCCTCTATCATATCCTATCCTCTATCCTATCCTATCCTCTATCCTATCCTATCCTATCCTATCCTCTATCCTATCCTTTCCTCTCTCCTATCCGATCCTCTATCCTATCCTATCCTCTATCCTAGCCTCTCATCTATCCTATCCTATCCTCTATCCTATCCTATGCTCTTACTAATCCTATCCTCTATTATATCCTATCCTCTATCCTATCCTATCCTCTATCATATCCTATCCTCTATCATATCCTATCCTCTATCCTATCCTATCCTCTATCCTATCCTATCTTCTATCCTATCCTATCCTCTATCCTATCCTATCCTCTATCCTATCCTATCCTCTATCCTATCCTATCCTCTATCCTATCCTATCCTCTATCCTATCCTCTATCCTATCCTATTCTCTATCCTATCCTATCCTCTATCCTATCATATCCTCTACCCTATAATACCATGTATCCTATCCTATTCTCTATCCTATCCTATCCTATTCTCTATCGTATGCTGTATCATATCCTATCAACTATCCTATCCTATCCTCAATCCTATCCTATCCTCTATCATATCCTATCCTCTATCCTATCCTATCCTCTATCCTATCCTATCCTATCCTCTATCCTATCCTTTCCTCTATCCTATCCTATCCTCTATCCTATCCGATCCTCTATCCTATCCTATCCTCCATCCTATCCTATCCTCTATGCTATCCTATCCTCTATCCTATCCTATGCTCTTACTAATCCTATCCTCTATTATATCCTATCCTCTATCCTATCCTACCCTCTATCCTATCCTATCCTCTATCCTATCCTATCCTCTATCCTATCCTATCCTCTCTCCTATCCGATCCTCTATCCTATCCTATCCTCTATCCTATCCTATCCTATCCTATCCTCTATCCTATCCTTTCCTCTATCCTATCCTATCCTCTATCCTATCCGATCCTCTATCCTATCCTATCCTCTATCCTATCCTATCCTTTATCCTATCCTCTATCCTATCCTCTATCCTATCCTATTCTCTATCCTATCCTATCCTATCCTCTATCGTATGCTCTATCATATCCTATCAACTATCCTATCCTATCCTCAATCCTATCCTATCCTCTATCATATCCATCCTCTATCCTATCCTATCCTCTATCCTATCCTATCCTATCCTATCCTCTATCCTATCCTTTCCTCTATCCTATCCTATCCTCCATCCTATCCTATCCTCTATGCTATCCTATCCTCTATCCTATCCTATCCTCTATCCTATCCTACCCTCTATCCTATCCTATCCTCTATCCTATCCTCTCCTCTATCCTATCCTATCCTCTCTCCTATCAGATCCTCTATCCTATCCTATCCTCTATCCTATCCTATCCTCTATGCTATCCTATCCTCTATCCTATCCTATGCTCTTACTAATCCTATCCTCTATTATATCCTATCCTCTATCCTATCCTTTCCTCTATCCTATCCTATCCTCCATCCTATCCTATCCTCTATGCTATCCTATCCTCTATCCTATCCTATCCTCTATCCTATCCTACCCTCTATCCTATCCTATCCTCTATCCTATCCTCTCCTCTATCCTATCCTATCCTCTCTCCTATCAGATCCTCTATCCTATCCTATCCTCTATCCTATCCTATCCTCTATGCTATCCTATCCTCTATCCTATCCTATGCTCTTACTAATCCTATCCTCTATTATATCCTATCCTCTATCCTATCCTATCCTCTATCCTATCCTATCCTCTATCCTATCCTATCCTCTATCCTATCCTATCCTCTATCCTATCCTGTCCTCTATCCTCTATCCTATCCTATCCTCTATCCTATCCTATCCTCTATCGTATCCTATCCACAATCCTATCCTATCCTCTATCATATCCTATCCTCTATCCTATCCTATCCTCTATCCTATCCTTTCCTCTATCCTATCCTATCCTCTATCCTATCCGATCCTCTATCCTATCCTATCCTCTATCCTATCCTATCCTCTATCCTATCCTCTATCCTATCCTATTCTCTATCCTATCCTATCCTCTATCCTATCATATCCTCTACCCTATAATACCATGTATCCTATCCTATTCTCTATCCTATCCTATCCTATCCTCTATCGTATGCTCTATCATATCCTATCAACTATCCTATCCTATCCTCAATCCTATCCCATCATCAATCCTATCCTTTCGTCTATCCTATCCTCTATCCTATCCTATCCTCTTACTTATCCTATCCTCTATCCTATCCTATCCTCTATCCTATCCGATCCTCTATCCAATCCTATCCTCTATCCTATCCTGTCCTCTATCCTATCCTATCCTCTATCCTATCCTATCCTCTATCCTATCCTATCCTCTATCCTATCCTATCCTCTATCCAATCTTATCCTCTGTCCTATCCTATCCTCTATCCTATCCTATCCTCTATCCTATCCTTTCCTCTATCCTCTCCTATCCTCTATCCTAGCCTCTCATCTATCCTATCCTATCCTCTATCCTATCCTATGCTCTTACTAATCCTATCCTCTATTATATCCTATCCTCTATCCTATCCTATCCTCTATCCTATCCTATCCTCTATCCTATCCTATCCTCTATCCTATCCTATCCTCTATCCTATCCTATCCTCTATCCTATCCTATCCTGTATCCTATCCTATCCTCCATCCTATCCTATTCTCTATCCAATCCTATCCTCCATCCTATCCTATCCTCTATGCTATCCTATCCTGTATCCTATCCTATGCTCTTAGTAATCCTATGCTCTATCATATCCTATCCTCTATCCTATCCTAACCTCTATCCTATCCTATCCTCTATCCTATCCTATCCTCTATCCAATCTTATCCTCTGTCCTATCCTATCCTCTATCCTATCCTATCCTCTATCCTATCCTATGCTCTTACTAATCCTATCCTCTATTATATCCTATCCTCTATCCTATCCTATCCTCTATCCTATCCTACCCTCTATCCTATCCTATCCTCTTACTTATCCTATCCTCTATCCTATCCTATCCTCTATCCTATCCTATCCTCTATCCTATCCTATCCTCTATCCTATCCTATCCTCTATCCTATCCTATCCTCTATCCTATCCTATCCTCTATCCTATCCTATCCTCTATCCTATCCTATCCTCTATCCTATCCTATCCTCTATCCTATTATATCCTCTATCCTATCCTATCCTCTATCCTATCCTATCCTCTATCCTATCCTCTATCCTATCCTATTCTCTATCCTATCCTATCCTCTATCCTATCATATCCTCTACCCTATAATACCATGTATCCTATCCTATTCTCTATCCTATCCTATCCTATTCTCTATCGTATGCTGTATCATATCCTATCAACTATCCTATCCTATCCTCAATCCTATCCTATCCTCTATCATATCCTATCCTCTATCCTATCCTATCCTCTATCCTGTCCTATCCTATCCTCTATCCTATCCTTTCCTCTATCCTATCCTATCCTCTATCCTATCCGATCCTCTATCCTATCCTATCCTCCATCCTATCCTATCCTCTATGCTATCCTATCCTCTATCCTATCCTATGCTCTTACTAATCCTATCCTCTATTATATCCTATCCTCTATCCTATCCTACCCTCTATCCTATCCTATCCTCTATCCTATCCTATCCTCTATCCTATCCTATCCTCTCTCCTATCCGATCCTCTATCCTATCCTATCCTCTATCCTATCCTATCCTATCCTATCCTCTATCCTATCCTTTCCTCTATCCTATCCTATCCTCTATCCTATCCTCTATCCTATCCTATTCTCTATCCTATCCTATCCTATCATGTATCGTATGCTCTATCATATCCTATCAACTATCCTATCCTATCCTCAATCCTATCCTATCCTCTATCATATCCTATCCTCTATCCTATCCTATCCTCTATCCTATCCTATCCTATCCTATCCTCTATCCTATCCTTTCCTCTATCCTATCCTATCCTCCATCCTATCCTATCCTCTATGCTATCCTATCCTCTATCCTATCCTATCCTCTATCCTATCCTACCCTCTATCCTATCCTATCCTCTATCCTATCCTCTCCTCTATCCTATCCTATCCTCTCTCCTATCAGATCCTCTATCCTATCCTATCCTCTATCCTATCCTATCCTCTATGCTATCCTATCCTCTATCCTATCCTATGCTCTTACTAATCCTATCCTCTATTATATCCTATCCTCTATCCTATCCTATCCTCTATCCTATCCTATCCTCTATCCTATCCTATCCTCTATCCTATCCTATCCTCTATCCTATCCTGTCCTCTATCCTCTATCCTATCCTATCCTCTATCCTATCCTATCCTCTATCGTATCCTATCCACAATCCTATCCTATCCTCTATCATATCCTATCCTCTATCCTATCCTATCCTCTATCCTATCCTTTCCTCTATCCTATCCTATCCTCTATCCTATCCGATCCTCTATCCTATCCTATCCTCTATCCTATCCTATCCTCTATCCTATCCTCTATCCTATCCTATTCTCTATCCTATCCTATCCTCTATCCTATCATATCCTCTACCCTATAATACCATGTATCCTATCCTATTCTCTATCCTATCCTATCCTATCCTCTATCGTATGCTCTATCATATCCTATCAACTATCCTATCCTATCCTCTATCGTATGCTCTATCATATCCTATCAACTATCCTATCCTATCCTCAATCCTATCCCATCATCAATCCTATCCTTTCGTCTATCCTATCCTCTATCCTATCCTATCCTATCCTCTATCCTATCCTTTCCTCTATCCTATCCTATCCTCTATCCTAGCCTCTCATCTATCCTATCCTATCCTCTATCCTATCCTATGCTCTTACTAATCCTATCCTCTATTATATCCTATCCTCTATCCTATCCTATCCTCTATCATATCCTATCCTCTATCATATCCTATCCTCTATCCTATCCTATCCTCTATCCTATCCTATCCTATCCTATCCTCTATCCTATCCTTTCCTCTATCCTATCCTATCCTCAATCCTATCCTATCCTCTATCATATCCTATCCTCTATCCTATCCTATCCTCTATCCTATCCTATCCTATCCTATCCTCTATCCTATCCTTTCCTCTCTCCTATCCGATCCTCTATCCTATCCTATGCTCTTACTAATCCTATCCTCTATTATATCCTATCCTCTATCCTATCCTACCCTCTATCCTATCCTATCCTCTATCCTATCCTTTCCTCTATCCTATCCTATCCTCTATCCTATCCGATCCTCTATCCTATCGTATCCTCTATCCTATCCTATCCTCTATGCTATCCTATCCTCTATCCTATCCTATGCTCTTACTAATCCTATCCTCTATTATATCCTATCCTCTATCCTATCCTACCCTCTATCCTATCCTATCCTCTATCCTATCCTATCCTCTATCCTATCCTATCCTCTCTCCTATCCGATCCTCTATCCTATCCTATCCTCTATCCTATCCTATCCTCTATGCTATCCTACCCTCTATCCTATCCTATGCTCTTACTAATCCTATCCTCTATTATATCCTATCCTCTATCCTATCCTATCCTCTATCCTATCCTATCCTCTATCCTATCCTGTCCTCTATCCTATCCTATCCTCTATCCTCTATCCTATCCTATCCTCTATCCTATCCTATCCTCTATCGTATCCTATCCTCAATCCTATCCTATCCTCTATCATATCCTATCCTCTATCCTATCCTATCCTCTATCCTATCCTATCCTATCCTATCCTCTATCCTATCCTTTCCTCTATCCTATCCTATCCTCTATCCTATCCGATCCTCTATCCTATCCTATCCTCTATCCTATCCTATCCTTTATCCTATCCTCTATCCTATCCTCTATCCTATCCTATTCTCTATCCTATCCTATCCTATCCTCTATCGTATGCTCTATCATATCCTATCAACTATCCTATCCTATCCTCAATCCTATCCTATCCTCTATCATATCCTATCCTCTATCCTATCCTATCCTCTATCCTATCCTATCCTATCCTATCCTCTATCCTATCCTTTCCTCTATCCTATCCTATCCTCCATCCTATCCTATCCTCTATGCTATCCTATCCTCTATCCTATCCTATCCTCTATCCTATCCTACCCTCTATCCTATCCTATCCTCTATCCTATCCTCTCCTCTATCCTATCCTATCCTCTCTCCTATCAGATCCTCTATCCTATCCTATCCTCTATCCTATCCTATCCTCTATGCTATCCTATCCTCTATCCTATCCTATGCTCTTACTAATCCTATCCTCTATTATATCCTATCCTCTATCCTATCCTATCCTCTATCATATCCTGTCCTCTATCCTATCCTATCCTCTATCCTATCCTATCCTCTATCCTATCCTGTCCTCTATCCTCTATCCTATCCTATCCTCTATCCTATCCTATCCTCTATCGTATCCTATCCACAATCCTATCCTATCCTCTATCATATCCTATCCTCTATCCTATCCTATCCTCTATCCTATCCTTTCCTCTATCCTATCCTATCCTCTATCCTATCCGATCCTCTATCCTATCCTATCCTCTATCCTATCCTATCCTCTATCCTATCCTCTATCCTATCCTATTCTCTATCCTATCCTATCCTCTATCCTATCATATCCTCTACCCTATAATACCATGTATCCTATCCTATTCTCTATCCTATCCTATCCTATCCTCTATCGTATGCTCTATCATATCCTATCAACTATCCTATCCTATCCTCAATCCTATCCCATCATCAATCCTATCCTTTCGTCTATCCTATCCTCTATCCTATCCTATCCTCTTACTTATCCTATCCTCTATCCTATCCTATCCTCTATCCTATCCGATCCTCTATCCAATCCTATCCTCTATCCTATCCTGTCCTCTATCCTATCCTATCCTCTATCCTATCCTATCCTCTATCCTATCCTATCCTCTATCCTATCCTATCCTCTATCCAATCTTATCCTCTGTCCTATCCTATCCTCTATCCTATCCTATCCTCTATGCTATCCTATCCTCTATCCTATCCTATGCTCTTACTAATCCTATCCTCTATTATATCCTATCCTCTATCCTATCCTATCCTCTATCCTATCCTACCCTCTATCCTATCCTATCCTCTTACTTATCCTATCCTCTATCCTATCCTATCCTCTATCCTATCCGATCCTCTATCCAATCCTATCCTCTATCCTATCCTGTCCTCTATCCTATCCTATCCTCTATCCTATCCTTTCCTCTATCCTATCCTATCCTCTATCATATCCTATCCTCTATCCTATCCTATCCTCTATCCTATCCTATCCTATCCTCTATCCTATCCTTTCCTCTATCCTATCCTATCCTCTATCCTAGCCTCTCATCTATCCTATCCTATCCTCTTTCCTATCCTATGCTCTTACTAATCCTATCCTCTATTATATCCTATCCTCTATCCTATCCTATCCTCTATCATATCCTATCCTCTATCATATCCTGTCCTCTATCCTATCCTATCCTCTATCCTATCCTATCCTATCCTATCCTCTATCCTATCCTTTCCTCTATCCTATCCTATCCTCAATCCTATCCTATCCTCTATCATATCCTATCCTCTATCCTATCCTATCCTCTATCCTATCCTATCCTATCCTATCCTCTATCCTATCCTTTCCTCTCTCCTATCCGATCCTCTATCCTATCCTATCCTCTATCCTATCCTATCCTCTATGCTATCCTACCCTCTATCCTATCCTATGCTCTTACTAATCCTATCCTCTATTATATCCTATCCTCTATCCTATCCTATCCTCTATCCTATCCTATCCTCTATCCTATCCTGTCCTCTATCCTATCCTATCCTCTATCCTATCCTATCCTCTATCCTATCCTGTCCTCTATCCTCTATCCTATCCTATCCTCTATCCTATCCTATCCTCTATCGTATCCTATCCACAATCCTATCCTATCCTCTATCATATCCTATCCTCTATCCTATCCTATCCTCTATCCTATCCTTTCCTCTATCCTATCCTATCCTCTATCCTATCCGATCCTCTATCCTATCCTATCCTCTATCCTATCCTATCCTCTATCCTATCCTCTATCCTATCCTATTCTCTATCCTATCCTATCCTCTATCCTATCATATCCTCTACCCTATAATACCATGTATCCTATCCTATTCTCTATCCTATCCTATCCTATCCTCTATCGTATGCTCTATCATATCCTATCAACTATCCTATCCTATCCTCAATCCTATCCCATCATCAATCCTATCCTTTCGTCTATCCTATCCTCTATCCTATCCTATCCTCTTACTTATCCTATCCTCTATCCTATCCTATCCTCTATCCTATCCGATCCTCTATCCAATCCTATCCTCTATCCTATCCTGTCCTCTATCCTATCCTATCCTCTATCCTATCCTATCCTCTATCCTATCCTATCCTCTATCCTATCCTATCCTCTATCCAATCTTATCCTCTGTCCTATCCTATCCTCTATCCTATCCTATCCTCTATGCTATCCTATCCTCTATCCTATCCTATGCTCTTACTAATCCTATCCTCTATTATATCCTATCCTCTATCCTATCCTATCCTCTATCCTATCCTACCCTCTATCCTATCCTATCCTCTTACTTATCCTATCCTCTATCCTATCCTATCCTCTATCCTATCCGATCCTCTATCCAATCCTATCCTCTATCCTATCCTGTCCTCTATCCTATCCTATCCTCTATCCTATCCTTTCCTCTATCCTATCCTATCCTCTATCATATCCTATCCTCTATCCTATCCTATCCTCTATCCTATCCTATCCTATCCTCTATCCTATCCTTTCCTCTATCCTATCCTATCCTCTATCCTAGCCTCTCATCTATCCTATCCTATCCTCTTTCCTATCCTATGCTCTTACTAATCCTATCCTCTATTATATCCTATCCTCTATCCTATCCTATCCTCTATCATATCCTATCCTCTATCATATCCTGTCCTCTGTCCTATCCTATCCTCTATCCTATCCTATCCTATCCTATCCTCTATCCTATCCTTTCCTCTATCCTATCCTATCCTCAATCCTATCCTATCCTCTATCATATCCTATCCTCTATCCTATCCTATCCTCTATCCTATCCTATCCTATCCTATCCTCTATCCTATCCTTTCCTCTCTCCTATCCGATCCTCTATCCTATCCTATCCTCTATCCTATCCTATCCTCTATGCTATCCTACCCTCTATCCTATCCTATGCTCTTACTAATCCTATCCTCTATTATATCCTATCCTCTATCCTATCCTATCCTCTATCCTATCCTATCCTCTATCCTATCCTGTCCTCTATCCTATCCTATCCTCTATCCTCTATCCTATCCTATCCTCTATCCTATCCTATCCTCTATCGTATCCTATCCTCAATCCTATCCTATCCTCTATCATATCCTATCCTCTATCCTATCCTATCCTATCCTCTATCCTATCCTATCCTATCCTATCCTCTATCCTATCCTTTCCTCTATCCTATCCTATCCTCTATCCTATCCTCTCCTCTATCCTATCCTATCCTCTCTCCTATCAGATCCTCTATCCTATCCTATCCTCTATCCTATCCTATCCTCTATGCTATCCTATCCTCTATCCTATCCTATGCTCTTACTAATCCTATCCTCTATTATATCCTATCCTCTATCCTATCCTATCCTCTATCCTATCCTAACCTCTATCCTATCCTATCCTCTATCCTATCCTATCCTCTATCCTATCCTGTCCTCTATCCTCTATCCTATCCTATCCTCTATCCTATCCTATCCTCTATCGTATCCTATCCTCAATCCTATCCTATCCTCTATCATATCCTATCCTCTATCCTATCTTATCCTCTATCCTATCCTTTCCTCTATCCTATCCTATCCTCTATCCTATCCGATCCTCTATCCTATCCTATCCTCTATCCTATCCTATCCTCTATCCTATCCTCTATCCTATCCTATTCTCTATCCTATCCTATCCTCTATCCTATCATATCCTCTACCCTATAATACCATGTATCCTATCCTATTCTCTATCCTATCCTATCCTATCCTCTATCGTATGCTCTATCATATCCTATCAACTATCCTATCCTATCCTCAATCCTATCCCATCATCAATCCTATCCTTTCGTCTATCCTATCCTCTATCCTATCCTATCCTCTTACTTATCCTATCCTCTATCCTATCCTATCCTCTATCCTATCCGATCCTCTATCCAATCGTATCCTCTATCCTATCCTGTCCTCTATCCTATCCTATCCTCTATCCTATCCTATCCTCTATCCTATCCTATCCTCTATCCTATCCTATCCTCTATCCAATCTTATCCTCTGTCCTATCCTATCCTCTATCCTATCCTATCCTCTATGCTATCCTATCCTCTATCCAATCCTATGCTCTTACTAATCCTATCCTCTATTATATCCTATCCTCTATCCTATCCTATCCTCTATCCTACCCTACCCTCTATCCTATCCTATCCTCTTACTTATCCTATCCTCTATCCTATCCTATCCTCTATCCTATCCGATCCTCTATCCAATCCTATCCTCTATCCTATCCTGTCCTCTATCCTATCCTATCCTCTATCCTATCCTTTCCTCTATCCTATCCTATCCTCTATCATATCCTATCCTCTATCCTATCCTATCCTCTATCCTATCCTATCCTATCCTCTATCCTATCCTGTCCTCTATCCTATCCTATCCTCTATCCTATCCTATCCTCTATCCTATCCTATCCTCTATCCTATCCTATCCTCTATCCAATCTTATCCTCTGTCCTATCCTATCCTCTATCCTAGCCTCTCATCTATCCTATCCTATCCTCTATCCTATCCTATGCTCTTACTAATCCTATCCTCTATTATATCCTATCCTCTGTCCTATCCTATCCTCTATCCTATCCTATCCTCTATCCTATCCTATCCTATCCTCTATCCTATCCTATTCTCTATCCTATCCTATCCTATCCTCTATCGTATGCTCTATCATATCCTATCAACTATCCTATCCTATCCTCAATCCTATCCTATCCTCTATCATATCCTATCCTCTATCCTATCCTATCCTCTATCGTATCCTATCCTATCCTATCCTCTACCCTATCCTTTCCTCTATCCTATCCTTTCCTCTATCCTATCCTATCCTCAATCCTATCCCATCCTCTATCATATCCTATCCTCTATCCTATCCTATCCTCTATCCTATCCTATCCTCTATCCTATCCGATCCTCTATCCAATCCTATCCTCTATCCTATCCTGTCCTCTATCCTATCCTATCCTCTATACTATCCTTTCCTCTATCCTATCCTATCCTCTATCATATCCTATCCTCTATCCTATCCTATCCTCTATCCTATCCTATCCTATCCTCTATCCTATCCTTTCCTCTATCCTATCCTATCCTCTATCCTAGCCTCTCATCTATCCTATCCTATCCTCTATCCTATCCTATGCTCTTACTAATCCTATCCTCTATTATATCCTATCCTCTGTCCTATCCTATCCTCTATCCTATCCTATCCTCTATCCTATCCTATCCTATCCTGTATCCTATCCTATTCTCTATCCTATCCTATCCTATCCTCTATCGTATGCTCTATCATATCCTATCAACTATCCTATCCTATCCTCAATCCTATCCTATCCTCTATCATATCCTATCCTCTATCCTATCCTATCCTCTATCCTATCCTATCCTATCCTATCCTCTATCCTATCCTTTCCTCTATCCTATCCTATCCTCAATCCTATCCTATCCTCTATCATATCCTATCCTCTATCCTATCCTATCCTCTATCCTATCCTATCCTATCCTATCCTCTATCCTATCCTTTCCTCTATCCTATCCTATCCTCTATCCTATCCGATCCTCTATCCTATCCTATCCTGTATCCTATCCTATCATCTATGCTATCCTATCCTCTATCCTATCCTCTATTATATCCTATCCTCTATCCTATCCTATCCTCTATCCTATCCTATCCTCTATCCTATCCTATCCTCTATCCTATCCTATCCTCTATCCTATCCCATCATCAATCCTATCCTTTCGTCTATCCTATCCTCTATTATATCCTATCCTCTATCCTATCCTATCCTCTATCCTATCCTATCCTCTATCCTATCCTATCCTCTATCCTATCCTATCCTCTATCCTATCCTTTCCTCTATCCTATCCTATCCTCTATCCTATCCTATCCTCTATCCTATCCTATCCTCTATCCTATCCTATCCTCTATCCTATCCTATCCTCTATCCTATCCTATCCTCTATCCAATCCTATCCTCCATCCTATCCTATCCTCTATGCTATCCTATCCTCTATCCTATCCTATCCTCTATCCTATCCTACCCTCTATCCTATCCTATCCTCTATCCTATCCTATCCTCTATCATATCCTATCCTCTATCCTATCCTATCCTCTATCCTATCCTATCCTATCCTCTATCCTATCCTTTCCTCTATCCTATCCTATCCTCTATCCTAGCCTCTCATCTATCCTATCCCGTCCTCTATCCTATCCTATGCTCTTACTAATCCTATCCTCTATTATATCCTATCCTCTATCCTATCCTATCCTCTATCCTATCCTATCCTCTATCCTATCCTATCCTCTATCCTATCCTATCCTCTATCCTATCCTATCCTCTATCCTATCCTATCCTCCATCCTATCCTATTCTCTATCCAATCCTATCCTCCATCCTATCCTATCCTCTATGCTATCCTATCCTGTATCCTATCCTATGCTCGTAGTAATCCTATGCTCTATCATATCCTATCCTCTATCCTATCCTATCCTCTATCCTATCCTATCCTCTATCCAATCTTATCCTCTGTCCTATCCTATCCTCTATCCTATCCTATCCTCTATGCTATCCTATCCTCTATCCTATCCTATGCTCTTACTAATCCTATCCTCTATTATATCCTATCCTCTATCCTATCCTATCCTCTATCCTATCCTACCCTCTATCCTATCCTATCCTCTTACTTATCCTATCCTCTATCGTATCCTATCCTCTATCCTATCCTATCCTCTATCCTATCCTATCCTCTATCCTATCCTATCCTCTATCCTATCCTATCCTCTATCCTATCCTATCCTCTATCCAATCCTATCCACCATCCTATCCTATCCTCTATGCTATCCTATCCTCTATCCTATCCTATCCTCTATCCTATCCTACCCTCTATCCTATCCTATCCTCTATCCTATCCTATCCTCTATCCTATCCTATCCTCTCTCCTATCAGATCCTCTATCCTATCCTATCCTCTATCCTATCCTATCCTCTATCCTATCCTATCCTCTATCCTATCTTATCCTCTATCCTATCCTGTCCTCTATTCTATCCTATCCTCTATCTTATCCTATCCACTATCCTATCCTATCCTCTATCCTATACTATCCTCTATCCTATCCTATCCTCTATCCTATCCTATCCTATCCTCTATCCTATCCTATCCTCTATCCTATCCAATCTCATATCCTATCCTATCCTCTATCATATCCTATCCTCTATCCTATCCTATACTCTATCCTATCCTATCCTCTATCCTATCTTATACTCTATCCTATCCTGTCCTCTATTCTATGCTACCCTCTATCATATCCTATCCTCTATCCTATCCTATACTCAATCCTATCCTATCCTCTATCCTATCCTATCCTCTATGCTATCCTATCCTCTATCCTATTATATCCTCTATCCTGTCTATCCTCAATCCAATCCTATCCTCTATCCTATCCTATCCTCTATCGTATCCTATCCTCTATCCTATTCTATCCTTTATCCTATCCTATCCTCTATCCTATCCTATCCTCTATCCTATCTTATCCTCTATCCTATCCTGTCCTCTATTCTATCCTATCCTCTATCTTATCATATCCACTATCCTATCCTATCCTCAATCCCATCCTATCCTCTATCATACCCTATAATCTATCCTATCCTATCCACTATCCTATCCTCTCCTCTATCCTATCTTATCCACTATCCTATCCTATCCTCTATCCTATCCTATCCTCTATCGTATTCTATCCTGTACCCTACCTTATCCTTTATCCTATCCTATCCTCAATCCTGTCCTATCCTCTATCCTATCCTATCCTCTATGCTATCCTATCCTCTATCCTATTATATCCTCTATCCTGTCTATCCTCAATCCAATCCTATCCTCTATCCTATCCTATCCTCTATCGTATCCTATCCTCTATCCTATCCTATCCTCTATCCTATCCTATCCTCTATCCTATCCTATCCTCTATCGTATGCCCTATCTTATCCTATCCTCTATCCTATCCAATCCCCTATCCAATCCTCTATCCTATCCAATCCTCTATCCTATCCTCTATCATATCCTATCCTCTATCCTATCCTATACTCTATCCTATCCTATCCTCTATCCTATCTTATCCTCTATCCTACCCTGTCCTCTATTCTATGCTACCCTCTATCATATCCTAGCCTCTATCGTATCCTATCCTCTATCCTATCCTATCCTCTATCCTATCCTATCCTCTATCCCATCCTATCCTCTATCGTATGCCCTATCTTATCCTATCCTCTATCCTATCCAATCCCCTATCCAATGCTCTATCCTATCCAATCCCCTATCCAATCCTCTATCCTATCCAATCCCCTATCCAATCCTCTATCCTATCCTATCCTCTATCATATCCTATCCTCTATCGTGTTCTATCTTCTATCCTATCCAATCCTCTATCCTATCCTCAATCCTGTCCTATCCTCTATCCTATCCTATCCTCTATGCTATCCTATCCTCTATCCTATCCTATCCTCTATCCTATCCTATCCTCTATCCTATCCTATCATCTATCATATCATATCCTCTATCCTATCCTATCCTCAATCCTATCCTATCCTCTATCCTATCCTATCCTCTTATAGTATCCTATCCTCTATCCTATCCTATCCTCTATCCTATCCTATCCTCTTATAGTATCCTATCCTCTATCCTATCCTCCATCCTATCCTATTCTCTATCCTATCCTTTCCTCTATAATATCGTCTCTTCTAACCTCTATCCTATCCTATCCTATCCTCTATCCTATCCTCTATCCTATCCTCTCTTCAATCCTATCCTATTCTCTATCCTAATCTATTCTCTATCCTATCCTATCCTCAATCCAATCCTATACTCTATTGTATCCTATCCTCTATCGTATCCTATCCTCTATCCTATCCAATCCTCTATCCTATCCGCTATCCTATCCTATCCTCTATCCTATCCTATTCTCTATCCTATCCTCTCCTGAATCCTATCCTATCCTCTATCCTATCTTATCCTCTATCCTATCCTGTACTCTGTTCTATCCTATCCTCTATCCTATCCTATCCTCTATCCTATCTTATCCTCTTATCGTATCCTATCCTCTATCCTATCCTCCATCCTATCCTATTCTCTATCCTATCCTTTCCTCTATAATATCGTCTCTTCTATCCTCTATCCTATCCTATCCTATCCTCTATCCTATCCTCTATCCTATCCTCTATCCTATCCTATTCTCTATCCTATCCTATCCTCTATCCTATCCTATCCTCTATCCTATCCTATCCTCTATCCTATCCTCTCCTCAATCCTATCCTATTCTCTATCCTATTCTATCCTCTATCCTATCCTATCCTCAATCCAATCCTATACTCTATTGTATCCTATCCTCTATCGTATCCTATCCTCTATCCTATCCAATCCTCTATCCTATCCTCTATCCTATCCTATCCTCTATCCTATCCTATCCTCTATCCTATCCTATCCTCTATCCTATCCTATCCTCTATCCTATCCTATCCTCTATCCTATTCAATCTCATATCCTATCCTATCCTCTATCATATCCTATCCTCTATCGTATGCTCTATCATATCCTATCAACTATCCTATCCTATCCTCTTACTTATCCTATCCTCTATCCTATCCTATTCTCTATCCTATCCTATCCTCTATCCTATCCTATCCTCTATCCTATCCTTTCCTCTATCCTATCCTATCCTCTATCCTATCCTATCCTCTATCCTATCCTATCCTCTATCCTATCCTATCCTCTATCCTATCCTATCCTCTATCCAATCCTATCCTCCATCCTATCCTATCCTCTATGCTATCCTATCCTCTATCCTATCCTATCCTCTATCCTATCCTACCCTCTATCCTATCCTATCCTCTATCCTATCCTATCCTCTATCATATCCTATCCTCTATCCTATCCTATCCTCTATCCTATCCTATCCTATCCTCTATCCTATCCTTTCCTCTATCCTATCCTATCCTCTATCCTAGCCTCTCATCTATCCTATCCCGTCCTCTATCCTATCCTATGCTCTTACTAATCCTATCCTCTATTATATCCTATCCTCTATCCTATCCTATCCTCTATCCTATCCTATCCTCTATCCTATCCTATCCTCTATCCTATCCTATCCTCTATCCTATCCTATCCTCTATCCTATCCTATCCTCCATCCTATCCTATTCTCTATCCAATCCTATCCTCCATCCTATCCTATCCTCTATGCTATCCTATCCTGTATCCTATCCTATGCTCGTAGTAATCCTATGCTCTATCATATCCTATCCTCTATCCTATCCTATCCTCTATCCTATCCTATCCTCTATCCAATCTTATCCTCTGTCCTATCCTATCCTCTATCCTATCCTATCCTCTATGCTATCCTATCCTCTATCCTATCCTATGCTCTTACTAATCCTATCCTCTATTATATCCTATCCTCTATCCTATCCTATCCTCTATCCTATCCTACCCTCTATCCTATCCTATCCTCTTACTTATCCTATCCTCTATCGTATCCTATCCTCTATCCTATCCTATCCTCTATCCTATCCTATCCTCTATCCTATCCTATCCTCTATCCTATCCTATCCTCTATCCTATCCTATCCTCTATCCAATCCTATCCACCATCCTATCCTATCCTCTATGCTATCCTATCCTCTATCCTATCCTATCCTCTATCCTATCCTACCCTCTATCCTATCCTATCCTCTATCCTATCCTATCCTCTATCCTATCCTATCCTCTCTCCTATCAGATCCTCTATCCTATCCTATCCTCTATCCTATCCTATCCTCTATCCTATCCTATCCTCTATCCTATCTTATCCTCTATCCTATCCTGTCCTCTATTCTATCCTATCCTCTATCTTATCCTATCCACTATCCTATCCTATCCTCTATCCTATACTATCCTCTATCCTATCCTATCCTCTATCCTATCCTATCCTATCCTCTATCCTATCCTATCCTCTATCCTATCCAATCTCATATCCTATCCTATCCTCTATCATATCCTATCCTCTATCCTATCCTATACTCTATCCTATCCTATCCTCTATCCTATCTTATACTCTATCCTATCCTGTCCTCTATTCTATGCTACCCTCTATCATATCCTATCCTCTATCCTATCCTATACTCAATCCTATCCTATCCTCTATCCTATCCTATCCTCTATGCTATCCTATCCTCTATCCTATTATATCCTCTATCCTGTCTATCCTCAATCCAATCCTATCCTCTATCCTATCCTATCCTCTATCGTATCCTATCCTCTATCCTATTCTATCCTTTATCCTATCCTATCCTCTATCCTATCCTATCCTCTATCCTATCTTATCCTCTATCCTATCCTGTCCTCTATTCTATCCTATCCTCTATCTTATCATATCCACTATCCTATCCTATCCTCAATCCCATCCTATCCTCTATCATACCCTATAATCTATCCTATCCTATCCACTATCCTATCCTCTCCTCTATCCTATCTTATCCACTATCCTATCCTATCCTCTATCCTATCCTATCCTCTATCGTATTCTATCCTGTACCCTACCTTATCCTTTATCCTATCCTATCCTCAATCCTGTCCTATCCTCTATCCTATCCTATCCTCTATGCTATCCTATCCTCTATCCTATTATATCCTCTATCCTGTCTATCCTCAATCCAATCCTATCCTCTATCCTATCCTATCCTCTATCGTATCCTATCCTCTATCCTATCCTATCCTCTATCCTATCCTATCCTCTATCCTATCCTATCCTCTATCGTATGCCCTATCTTATCCTATCCTCTATCCTATCCAATCCCCTATCCAATCCTCTATCCTATCCAATCCTCTATCCTATCCTCTATCATATCCTATCCTCTATCCTATCCTATACTCTATCCTATCCTATCCTCTATCCTATCTTATCCTCTATCCTACCCTGTCCTCTATTCTATGCTACCCTCTATCATATCCTAGCCTCTATCGTATCCTATCCTCTATCCTATCCTATCCTCTATCCTATCCTATCCTCTATCCCATCCTATCCTCTATCGTATGCCCTATCTTATCCTATCCTCTATCCTATCCAATCCCCTATCCAATGCTCTATCCTATCCAATCCCCTATCCAATCCTCTATCCTATCCAATCCCCTATCCAATCCTCTATCCTATCCTATCCTCTATCATATCCTATCCTCTATCGTGTTCTATCTTCTATCCTATCCAATCCTCTATCCTATCCTCAATCCTGTCCTATCCTCTATCCTATCCTATCCTCTATGCTATCCTATCCTCTATCCTATCCTATCCTCTATCCTATCCTATCCTCTATCCTATCCTATCATCTATCATATCATATCCTCTATCCTATCCTATCCTCAATCCTATCCTATCCTCTATCCTATCCTATCCTCTTATAGTATCCTATCCTCTATCCTATCCTATCCTCTATCCTATCCTATCCTCTTATAGTATCCTATCCTCTATCCTATCCTCCATCCTATCCTATTCTCTATCCTATCCTTTCCTCTATAATATCGTCTCTTCTAACCTCTATCCTATCCTATCCTATCCTCTATCCTATCCTCTATCCTATCCTCTCTTCAATCCTATCCTATTCTCTATCCTAATCTATTCTCTATCCTATCCTATCCTCAATCCAATCCTATACTCTATTGTATCCTATCCTCTATCGTATCCTATCCTCTATCCTATCCAATCCTCTATCCTATCCGCTATCCTATCCTATCCTCTATCCTATCCTATTCTCTATCCTATCCTCTCCTGAATCCTATCCTATCCTCTATCCTATCTTATCCTCTATCCTATCCTGTACTCTGTTCTATCCTATCCTCTATCCTATCCTATCCTCTATCCTATCTTATCCTCTTATCGTATCCTATCCTCTATCCTATCCTCCATCCTATCCTATTCTCTATCCTATCCTTTCCTCTATAATATCGTCTCTTCTATCCTCTATCCTATCCTATCCTATCCTCTATCCTATCCTCTATCCTATCCTCTATCCTATCCTATTCTCTATCCTATCCTATCCTCTATCCTATCCTATCCTCTATCCTATCCTATCCTCTATCCTATCCTCTCCTCAATCCTATCCTATTCTCTATCCTATTCTATCCTCTATCCTATCCTATCCTCAATCCAATCCTATACTCTATTGTATCCTATCCTCTATCGTATCCTATCCTCTATCCTATCCAATCCTCTATCCTATCCTCTATCCTATCCTATCCTCTATCCTATCCTATCCTCTATCCTATCCTATCCTCTATCCTATCCTATCCTCTATCCTATCCTATCCTCTATCCTATTCAATCTCATATCCTATCCTATCCTCTATCATATCCTATCCTCTATCGTATGCTCTATCATATCCTATCAACTATCCTATCCTATCCTCAATCCTATCCTATCCTCTATCATATCCTATCCTCTATCCTATCCTATCCTCTATCCTATCCTATCCTATCCTATCCTCTATCCTATCCTATCCTCTATCCTATCCTATCCTCTATCCTATCCGATCCTCTATCCTATCCTATCCTGTATCCTATCCTATCATCTATGCTATCCTATCCTCTATCCTATCCTCTATTATATCCTATCCTCTATCCTATCCTATCCTCTATCCTATCCTATCCTCTATCCTATCCTATCCTCTATCCTATCCTATCCTCTATCCTATCCCATCATCAATCCTATCCTTTCGTCTATCCTATCCTCTATCCTATCCTATCCTCTTACTTATCCTATCCTCTATCCTATCCTATTCTCTATCCTATCCTATCCTCTATCCTATCCTATCCTCTATCCTATCCTTTCCTCTATCCTATCCTATCCTCTATCCTATCCTATCCTCTATCCTATCCTATCCTCTATCCTATCCTATCCTCTATCCTATCCTATCCTCTATCCTATCCTATCCTCTATCCAATCCTATCCTCCATCCTATCCTATCCTCTATGCTATCCTATCCTCTATCCTATCCTATCCTCTATCCTATCCTACCCTCTATCCTATCCTATCCTCTATCCTATCCTATCCTCTATCATATCCTATCCTCTATCCTATCCTATCCTCTATCCTATCCTATCCTATCCTCTATCCTATCCTTTCCTCTATCCTATCCTATCCTCTATCCTAGCCTCTCATCTATCCTATCCCGTCCTCTATCCTATCCTATGCTCTTACTAATCCTATCCTCTATTATATCCTATCCTCTATCCTATCCTATCCTCTATCCTATCCTATCCTCTATCCTATCCTATCCTCTATCCTATCCTATCCTCTATCCTATCCTATCCTCTATCCTATCCTATCCTCCATCCTATCCTATTCTCTATCCAATCCTATCCTCCATCCTATCCTATCCTCTATGCTATCCTATCCTGTATCCTATCCTATGCTCGTAGTAATCCTATGCTCTATCATATCCTATCCTCTATCCTATCCTATCCTCTATCCTATCCTATCCTCTATCCAATCTTATCCTCTGTCCTATCCTATCCTCTATCCTATCCTATCCTCTATGCTATCCTATCCTCTATCCTATCCTATGCTCTTACTAATCCTATCCTCTATTATATCCTATCCTCTATCCTATCCTATCCTCTATCCTATCCTACCCTCTATCCTATCCTATCCTCTTACTTATCCTATCCTCTATCGTATCCTATCCTCTATCCTATCCTATCCTCTATCCTATCCTATCCTCTATCCTATCCTATCCTCTATCCTATCCTATCCTCTATCCTATCCTATCCTCTATCCAATCCTATCCTCCATCCTATCCTATCCTCTATGCTATCCTATCCTCTATCCTATCCTATCCTCTATCCTATCCTACCCTCTATCCTATCCTATCCTCTATCCTATCCTATCCTCTATCCTATCCTATCCTCTCTCCTATCAGATCCTCTATCCTATCCTATCCTCTATCCTATCCTATCCTCTATCCTATCCTATCCTCTATCCTATCTTATCCTCTATCCTATCCTGTCCTCTATTCTATCCTATCCTCTATCTTATCCTATCCACTATCCTATCCTATCCTCTATCCTATACTATCCTCTATCCTATCCTATCCTCTATCCTATCCTATCCTATCCTCTATCCTATCCTATCCTCTATCCTATCCAATCTCATATCCTATCCTATCCTCTATCATATCCTATCCTCTATCCTATCCTATACTCTATCCTATCCTATCCTCTATCCTATCTTATACTCTATCCTATCCTGTCCTCTATTCTATGCTACCCTCTATCATATCCTATCCTCTATCCTATCCTATACTCAATCCTATCCTATCCTCTATCCTATCCTATCCTCTATGCTATCCTATCCTCTATCCTATTATATCCTCTATCCTGTCTATCCTCAATCCAATCCTATCCTCTATCCTATCCTATCCTCTATCGTATCCTATCCTCTATCCTATTCTATCCTTTATCCTATCCTATCCTCTATCCTATCCTATCCTCTATCCTATCTTATCCTCTATCCTATCCTGTCCTCTATTCTATCCTATCCTCTATCTTATCATATCCACTATCCTATCCTATCCTCAATCCCATCCTATCCTCTATCATACCCTATAATCTATCCTATCCTATCCACTATCCTATCCTCTCCTCTATCCTATCTTATCCACTATCCTATCCTATCCTCTATCCTATCCTATCCTCTATCGTATTCTATCCTGTACCCTACCTTATCCTTTATCCTATCCTATCCTCAATCCTGTCCTATCCTCTATCCTATCCTATCCTCTATGCTATCCTATCCTCTATCCTATTATATCCTCTATCCTGTCTATCCTCAATCCAATCCTATCCTCTATCCTATCCTATCCTCTATCGTATCCTATCCTCTATCCTATCCTATCCTCTATCCTATCCTATCCTCTATCCTATCGTATGCCCTATCTTATCCTATCCTCTATCCTATCCAATCCCCTATCCAATCCTCTATCCTATCCAATCCTCTATCCTATCCTCTATCATATCCTATCCTCTATCCTATCCTATACTCTATCCTATCCTATACTCTATCCTATCCTATCCTCTATCCTATCCTGTCCTCTATTCTATGCTACCCTCTATCATATCCAATCCTCTATCGTATCCTATCCTCTATCCTATCCTATCCTCTATCCTATCCTATCCTCTATCCTATCCTATCCTCTATCGTATGCCCTATCTTATCCTATCCTCTATCCTATCCAATCCCCTATCCAATGCTCTATCCTATCCAATCCCCTATCCAATCCTCTATCCTATCCAATCCCCTATCCAATCCTCTATCCTATCCTATCCTCTATCATATCCTATCCTCTATCGTGTTCTATCTTCTATCCTATCCAATCCTCTATCCTATCCTCAATCCTGTCCTATCCTCTATCCTATCCTATCCTCTATGCTATCCTATCCTCTATCCTATCCTATCCTCTATCCTATCCTATCCTCTATCCTATCCTATCATCTATCATATCATATCCTCTATCCTATCCTATCCTCAATCCTATCCTATCCTCTATCCTATCCTATCCTCTTATAGTATCCTATCCTCTATTCTATCCTATCCTCTATCCTATCCTATCCTCTTATAGTATCCTATCCTCTATCCTATCCTCCATCCTATCCTATTCTCTATCCTATCCTTTCCTCTATAATATCGTCTCTTCTAACCTCTATCCTATCCTATCCTATCCTCTATCCTATCCTCTATCCTATCCTCTCTTCAATCCTATCCTATTCTCTATCCTAATCTATTCTCTATCCTATCCTATCCTCAATCCAATCCTATACTCTATTGTATCCTATCCTCTATCGTATCCTATCCTCTATCCTATCCAATCCTCTATCCTATCCGCTATCCTATCCTATCCTCTATCCTATCCTATTCTCTATCCTATCCTCTCCTGAATCCTATCCTATCCTCTATCCTATCTTATCCTCTATCCTATCCTGTACTCTGTTCTATCCTATCCTCTATCCTATCCTATCCTCTATCCTATCTTATCCTCTTATCGTATCCTATCCTCTATCCTATCCTCCATCCTATCCTATTCTCTATCCTATCCTTTCCTCTATAATATCGTCTCTTCTATCCTCTATCCTATCCTATCCTATCCTCTATCCTATCCTCTATCCTATCCTCTATCCTATCCTATTCTCTATCCTATCCTATCCTCTATCCTATCCTATCCTCTATCCTATCCTATCCTCTATCCTATCCTCTCCTCAATCCTATCCTATTCTCTATCCTATTCTATCCTCTATCCTATCCTATCCTCAATCCAATCCTATACTCTATTGTATCCTATCCTCTATCGTATCCTATCCTCTATCCTATCCAATCCTCTATCCTATCCTCTATCCTATCCTATCCTCTATCCTATCCTATCCTCTATCCTATCCTATCCTCTATCCTATTCAATCTCATATCCTATCCTATCCTCTATCATATCCTATCCTCTATCGTATGCTCTATCATATCCTATCAACTATCCTATCCTATCCTCAATCCTATCCTATCCTCTATCATATCCTATCCTCTATCCTATCCTATCCTCTATCCTATCCTATCCTATCCTATCCTCTATCCTATCCTTTCCTCTATCCTATCCTATCCTCTATCCTATCCGATCCTCTATCCTATCCTATCCTGTATCCTATCCTATCATCTATGCTATCCTATCCTCTATCCTATCCTCTATTATATCCTATCCTCTATCCTATCCTATCCTCTATCCTATCCTATCCTCTATCCTATCCTATCCTCTATCCTATCTTATCCTCTATCCTATCCCATCATCAATCCTATCCTTTCGTCTATCCTATCCTCTATCCTATCCTATCCTCTTACTTATCCTATCCTCTATCCTATCCTATTCTCTATCCTATCCTATCCTCTATCCTATCCTATCCTCTATCCTATCCTTTCCTCTATCCTATCCTATCCTCTATCCTATCCTATCCTCTATCCTATCCTATCCTCTATCCTATCCTATCCTCTATCCTATCCTATCCTCTATCCTATCCTATCCTCTATCCAATCCTATCCTCCATCCTATCCTATCCTCTATGCTATCCTATCCTCTATCCTATCCTATCCTCTATCCTATCCTACCCTCTATCCTATCCTATCCTCTATCCTATCCTATCCTCTATCATATCCTATCCTCTATCCTATCCTATCCTCTATCCTATCCTATCCTATCCTCTATCCTATCCTTTCCTCTATCCTATCCTATCCTCTATCCTAGCCTCTCATCTATCCTATCCCGTCCTCTATCCTATCCTATGCTCTTACTAATCCTATCCTCTATTATATCCTATCCTCTATCCTATCCTATCCTCTATCCTATCCTATCCTCTATCCTATCCTATCCTCTATCCTATCCTATCCTCTATCCTATCCTATCCTCTATCCTATCCTATCCTCCATCCTATCCTATTCTCTATCCAATCCTATCCTCCATCCTATCCTATCCTCTATGCTATCCTATCCTGTATCCTATCCTATGCTCGTAGTAATCCTATGCTCTATCATATCCTATCCTCTATCCTATCCTATCCTCTATCCTATCCTATCCTCTATCCAATCTTATCCTCTGTCCTATCCTATCCTCTATCCTATCCTATCCTCTATGCTATCCTATCCTCTATCCTATCCTATGCTCTTACTAATCCTATCCTCTATTATATCCTATCCTCTATCCTATCCTATCCTCTATCCTATCCTACCCTCTATCCTATCCTATCCTCTTACTTATCCTATCCTCTATCGTATCCTATCCTCTATCCTATCCTATCCTCTATCCTATCCTATCCTCTATCCTATCCTATCCTCTATCCTATCCTATCCTCTATCCTATCCTATCCTCTATCCAATCCTATCCTCCATCCTATCCTATCCTCTATGCTATCCTATCCTCTATCCTATCCTATCCTCTATCCTATCCTACCCTCTATCCTATCCTATCCTCTATCCTATCCTATCCTCTATCCTATCCTATCCTCTCTCCTATCAGATCCTCTATCCTATCCTATCCTCTATCCTATCCTATCCTCTATCCTATCCTATCCTCTATCCTATCCTATCCTCTATCCTATCCTATCCTCTATCCTATCCTATCCTCTATCCTATCCTATCCTCTATCCAATCCTATCCTCCATCCTATCCTATCCTCTATGCTATCCTATCCTCTATCCTATCCTATCCTCTATCCTATCCTACCCTCTATCCTATCCTATCCTCTATCCTATCCTATCCTCTATCATATCCTATCCTCTATCCTATCCTATCCTCTATCCTATCCTATCCTATCCTCTATCCTATCCTTTCCTCTATCCTATCCTATCCTCTATCCTAGCCTCTCATCTATCCTATCCCGTCCTCTATCCTATCCTATGCTCTTACTAATCCTATCCTCTATTATATCCTATCCTCTATCCTATCCTATCCTCTATCCTATCCTATACTCTATCCTATCCTATCCTCTATCCTATCCTATCCTCTATCCTATCCTATCCTCTATCCTATCCTATCCTCCATCCTATCCTATTCTCTATCCAATCCTATCCTCCATCCTATCCTATCCTCTATGCTATCCTATCCTGTATCCTATCCTATGCTCGTAGTAATCCTATGCTCTATCATATCCTATCCTCTATCCTATCCTATCCTCTATCCTATCCTATCCTCTATCCAATCTTATCCTCTGTCCTATCCTATCCTCTATCCTATCCTATCCTCTATGCTATCCTATCCTCTATCCTATCCTATGCTCTTACTAATCCTATCCTCTATTATATCCTATCCTCTATCCTATCCTATCCTCTATCCTATCCTACCCTCTATCCTATCCTATCCTCTTACTTATCCTATCCTCTATCGTATCCTATCCTCTATCCTATCCTATCCTCTATCCTATCCTATCCTCTATCCTATCCTATCCTCTATCCTATCCTATCCTCTATCCAATCCTATCCTCCATCCTATCCTATCCTCTATGCTATCCTATCCTCTATCCTATCCTATCCTCTATCCTATCCTACCCTCTATCCTATCCTATCCTCTATCCTATCCTATCCTCTATCCTATCCTATCCTCTCTCCTATCAGATCCTCTATCCTATCCTATCCTCTATCCTATCCTATCCTCTATCCTATCCTATCCTCTATCCTATCTTATCCTCTATCCAATCCTATCCTCCATCCTATCCTATCCTCTATGCTATCCTATCCTCTATCCTATCCTATCCTCTATGCTATCCTATCCTCTATCCTATTATATCCTCTATCCTGTCTATCCTCAATCCAATCCTATCCTCTATCCTATCCTATCCTCTATCGTATCCTATCCTCTATCCTATTCTATCCTTTATCCTATCCTATCCTCTATCCTATCCTATCCTCTATCCTATCTTATCCTCTATCCTATCCTGTCCTCTATTCTATCCTATCCTCTATCTTATCATATCCACTATCCTATCCTATCCTCAATCCCATCCTATCCTCTATCATACCCTATAATCTATCCTATCCTATCCACTATCCTATCCTCTCCTCTATCCTATCTTATCCACTATCCTATCCTATCCTCTATCCTATCCTATCCTCTATCGTATTCTATCCTGTACCCTACCTTATCCTTTATCCTATCCTATCCTCAATCCTGTCCTATCCTCTATCCTATCCTATCCTCTATGCTATCCTATCCTCTATCCTATTATATCCTCTATCCTGTCTATCCTCAATCCAATCCTATCCTCTATCCTATCCTATCCTCTATCGTATCCTATCCTCTATCCTATCCTATCCTCTATCCTATCCTATCCTCTATCCTATCCTATCCTCTATCGTATGCCCTATCTTATCCTATCCTCTATCCTATCCAATCCCCTATCCAATCCTCTATCCTATCCAATCCTCTATCCTATCCTCTATCATATCCTATCCTCTATCCTATCCTATACTCTATCCTATCCTATCCTCTATCCTATCTTATCCTCTATCCTATCCTGTCCTCTATTCTATGCTACCCTCTATCATATCCAATCCTCTATCGTATCCTATCCTCTATCCTATCCTATCCTCTATCCTATCCTATCCTCTATCCTATCCTATCCTCTATCGTATGCCCTATCTTATCCTATCCTCTATCCTATCCAATCCCCTATCCAATGCTCTATCCTATCCAATCCCCTATCCAATCCTCTATCCTATCCAATCCCCTATCCAATCCTCTATCCTATCCTATCCTCTATCATATCCTATCCTCTATCGTGTTCTATCTTCTATCCTATCCAATCCTCTATCCTATCCTCAATCCTGTCCTATCCTCTATCCTATCCTATCCTCTATGCTATCCTATCCTCTATCCTATCCTATCCTCTATCCTATCCTATCCTCTATCCTATCCTATCATCTATCATATCATATCCTCTATCCTATCCTATCCTCAATCCTATCCTATCCTCTATCCTATCCTATCCTCTTATAGTATCCTATCCTCTATCCTATCCTATCCTCTATCCTATCCTATCCTCTTATAGTATCCTATCCTCTATCCTATCCTCCATCCTATCCTATTCTCTATCCTATCCTTTCCTCTATAATATCGTCTCTTCTAACCTCTATCCTATCCTATCCTATCCTCTATCCTATCCTCTATCCTATCCTCTCTTCAATCCTATCCTATTCTCTATCCTAATCTATTCTCTATCCTATCCTATCCTCAATCCAATCCTATACTCTATTGTATCCTATCCTCTATCGTATCCTATCCTCTATCCTATCCAATCCTCTATCCTATCCGCTATCCTATCCTATCCTCTATCCTATCCTATTCTCTATCCTATCCTCTCCTGAATCCTATCCTATCCTCTATCCTATCTTATCCTCTATCCTATCCTGTACTCTGTTCTATCCTATCCTCTATCCTATCCTATCCTCTATCCTATCTTATCCTCTTATCGTATCCTATCCTCTATCCTATCCTCCATCCTATCCTATTCTCTATCCTATCCTTTCCTCTATAATATCGTCTCTTCTATCCTCTATCCTATCCTATCCTATCCTCTATCCTATCCTCTATCCTATCCTCTATCCTATCCTATTCTCTATCCTATCCTATCCTCTATCCTATCCTATCCTCTATCCTATCCTATCCTCTATCCTATCCTCTCCTCAATCCTATCCTATCCTCTATCCTATCCTATCCTCTATCCTATTCAATCTCATATCCTATCCTATCCTCTATCATATCCTATCCTCTATCGTATGCTCTATCATATCCTATCAACTATCCTATCCTATCCTCAATCCTATCCTATCCTCTATCATATCCTATCCTCTATCCTATCCTATCCTCTATCCTATCCTATCCTATCCTATCCTCTATCCTATCCTTTCCTCTATCCTATCCTATCCTCTATCCTATCCGATCCTCTATCCTATCCTATCCTGTATCCTATCCTATCATCTATGCTATCCTATCCTCTATCCTATCCTCTATTATATCCTATCCTCTATCCTATCCTATCCTCTATCCTATCCTATCCTCTATCCTATCTTATCCTCTATCCTATCCTGTCCTCTATTCTATCCTATCCTCTATCTTATCATATCCACTATCCTATCCTATCCTCAATCCCATCCTATCCTCTATCATACCCTATAATCTATCCTATCCTATCCACTATCCTATCCTCTCCTCTATCCTATCTTATCCACTATCCTATCCTATCCTCTATCGTATGCCCTATCTTATCCTATCCTCTATCCTATCCAATCCCCTATCCAATCCTCTATCCTATCCAATCCTCTATCCTATCCTCTATCATATCCTATCCTCTATCCTATCCTATACTCTATCCTATCCTATCCTCTATCCTATCTTATCCTCTATCCTATCCTGTCCTCTATTCTATGCTACCCTCTATCATATCCTATCCTCTATCGTATCCTATCCTCTATCCTATCCTATCCTCTATCCTATCCTATCCTCTATCCTATCCTATCCTCTATCGTATGCCCTATCTTATCCTATCCTCTATCCTATCCAATCCCCTATCCAATGCTCTATCCTATCCAATCCCCTATCCAATCCTCTATCCTATCCAATCCCCTATCCAATCCTCTATCCTATCCTATCCTCTATCATATCCTATCCTCTATCGTGTTCTATCTTCTATCCTATCCAATCCTCTATCCTATCCTCAATCCTATCCTATCCTCTATCCTATCCTATCCTCTATGCTATCCTATCCTCTATCCTATCCTATCCTCTATCCTATCCTATCCTCTATCCTATCATATCATCTATCATATCATATCCTCTATCCTATCCTATCCTCAATCCTATCCTATCCTCTATCCTATCCTATCCTCTTATAGTATCCTATCCTCTATCCTATCCTATCCTCTATCCTATCCTATCCTCTTATAGTATCCTATCCTCTATCCTATCCTCCATCCTATCCTATTCTCTATCCTATCCTTTCCTCTATAATATCGTCTCTTCTAACCTCTATCCTATCCTATCCTATCCTCTATCCTATCCTCTATCCTATCCTCTCTTCAATCCTATCCTATTCTCTATCCTAATCTATTCTCTATCCTATCCTATCCTCAATCCAATCCTATACTCTATTGTATCCTATCCTCTATCGTATCCTATCCTCTATCCTATCCAATCCTCTATCCTATCCGCTATCCTATCCTATCCTCTATCCTATCCTATTCTCTATCCTATCCTCTCCTGAATCCTATCCTATCCTCTATCCTATCTTATCCTCTATCCTATCCTGTACTCTGTTCTATCCTATCCTCTATCCTATCCTATCCTCTATCCTATCTTATCCTCTTATCGTATCCTATCCTCTATCCTATCCTCCATCCTATCCTATTCTCTATCCTATCCTTTCCTCTATAATATCGTCTCTTCTATCCTCTATCCTATCCTATCCTATCCTCTATCCTATCCTCTATCCTATCCTCTATCCTATCCTATTCTCTATCCTATCCTATCCTCTATCCTATCCTATCCTCTATCCTATCCTATCCTCTATCCTATCCTCTCCTCAATCCTATCCTATTCTCTATCCTATTCTATCCTCTATCCTATCCTATCCTCAATCCAATCCTATACTCTATTGTATCCTATCCTCTATCGTATCCTATCCTCTATCCTATCCAATCCTCTATCCTATCCTCTATCCTATCCTATCCTCTATCCTATCCTATCCTCTATCCTATCCTATCCTCTATCCTATCCTATCCTCTATCCTATCCTATCCTCTATCCTATCCTATCCTCTATCCTATTCAATCTCATATCCTATCCTATCCTCTATCATATCCTATCCTCTATCGTATGCTCTATCATATCCTATCAACTATCCTATCCTATCCTCAATCCTATCCTATCCTCTATCATATCCTATCCTCTATCCTATCCTATCCTCTATCCTATCCTATCCTATCCTATCCTCTATCCTATCCTTTCCTCTATCCTATCCTATCCTCCATCCTATCCTATCCTCTATGCTATCCTATCCTCTATCCTATCCTATCCTCTATCCTATCCTACCCTCTATCCTATCCTATCCTCTATCCTATCCTCTCCTCTATCCTATCCTATCCTCTCTCCTATCAGATCCTCTATCCTATCCTATCCTCTATCCTATCCTATCCTCTATGCTATCCTATCCTCTATCCTATCCTATGCTCTTACTAATCCTATCCTCTATTATATCCTATCCTCTATCCTATCCTATCCTCTATCCTATCCTATCCTCTATCCTATCCTATCCTCTATCCTATCCTATCCTCTATGATATCCTGTCCTCTATCCTCTATCCTATCCTATCCTCTATCCTATCCTATCCTCTATCGTATCCTATCCTCAATCCTATCCTATCCTCTATCATATCCTATCCTCTATCCTATCCTATCCTCTATCCTATCCTTTCCTCTATCCTATCCTATCCTCTATCCTATCCGATCCTCTATCCTATCCTATCCTCTATCCTATCCTATCCTCTATCCTATCCTCTATCCTATCCTATTCTCTATCCTATCCTATCCTCTATCCTATCATATCCTCTACCCTATAATACCATGTATCCTATCCTATTCTCTATCCTATCCTATCCTATCCTCTATCGTATGCTCTATCATATCCTATCAACTATCCTATCCTATCCTCAATCCTATCCCATCATCAATCCTATCCTTTCGTCTATCCTATCCTCTATCCTATCCTATCCTCTTACTTATCCTATCCTCTATCCTATCCTATCCTCTATCTTATCATATCCACTATCCTATCCTATCCTCAATCCCATCCTATCCTCTATCATACCCTATAATCTATCCTATCCTATCCACTATCCTATCCTCTCCTCTATCCTATCTTATCCACTATCCTATCCTATCCTCTATCCTATCCTATCCTCTATCGTATTCTATCCTGTACCCTACCTTATCCTTTATCCTATCCTATCCTCAATCCTGTCCTATCCTCTATCCTATCCTATCCTCTATGCTATCCTATCCTCTATCCTATTATATCCTCTATCCTGTCTATCCTCAATCCAATCCTATCCTCTATCCTATCTTATCCTCTATCGTATCCTATCCTCTATCCTATCCTATCCTCTATCCTATCCTATCCTCTATCCTATCCTATCCTCTATCCTATCCTATCCTCTATCGTATGCCCTATCTTATCCTATCCTCTATCCTATCCAATCCCCTATCCAATCCTCTATCCTATCCAATCCTCTATCCTATCCTCTATCATATCCTATCCTCTATCCTATCCTATACTCTATCGTATCCTATCCTCTATCCTATCCTATCCTCTATCCTATCCTATCCTCTATCCTATCCTATCCTCTATCGTATGCCCTATCTTATCCTATCCTCTATCCTATCCAATCCCCTATCCAATGCTCTATCCTATCCAATCCCCTATCCAATCCTCTATCCTATCCAATCCCCTATCCAATCCTCTATCCTATCCTATCCTCTATCATATCCTATCCTCTATCGTGTTATATCTTCTATCCTATCCAATCCTCTATCCTATCCTCAATCCTGTCCTATCCTCTATCCTATCCTATCCTCTATGCTATCCTATCCTCTATCCTATCCTATCCTCTATCCTATCCTATCCTCTATCCTATCCTATCATCTATCATATCATATCCTCTATCCTATCCTATCCTCAATCCTATCCTATCCTCTATCCTATCCTATCCTCTTATAGTATCCTATCCTCTATCCTATCCTATCCTCTATCCTATCCTATCCTCTTATAGTATCCTATCCTCTATCCTATCCTCCATCCTATCCTATTCTCTATCCTATCCTTTCCTCTATAATATCGTCTCTTCTAACCTCTATCCTATCCTATCCTATCCTCTATCCTATCCTCTATCCTATCCTCTCTTCAATCCTATCCTATTCTCTATCCTAATCTATCCTCTATCCTATCCTATCCTCAATCCAATCCTATACTCTATTGTATCCTATCCTCTATCGTATCCTATCCTCTATCCTATCCAATCCTCTATCCTATCCGCTATCCTATCCTATCCTCTATCCTATCCTATTCTCTATCCTATCCTCTCCTGAATCCTATCCTATCCTCTATCCTATCTTATCCTCTATCCTATCCTGTACTCTGTTCTATCCTATCCTCTATCCTATCCTATCCTCTATCCTATCTTATCCTCTTATCGTATCCTATCCTCTATCCTATCCTCCATCCTATCCTATTCTCTATCCTATCCTTTCCTCTATAATATCGTCTCTTCTATCCTCTATCCTATCCTATCCTATCCTCTATCCTATCCTCTATCCTATCCTCTATCCTATCCTATTCTCTATCCTATCCTATCCTCTATCCTATCCTATCCTCTATCCTATCCTATCCTCTATCCTATCCTCTCCTCAATCCTATCCTATTCTCTATCCTATTCTATCCTCTATCCTATCCTATCCTCAATCCAATCCTATACTCTATTGTATCCTATCCTCTATCGTATCCTATCCTCTATCCTATCCAATCCTCTATCCTATCCTCTATCCTATCCTATCCTCTATCCTATCCTATCCTCTATCCTATCCTATCCTCTATCCTATTCAATCTCATATCCTATCCTATCCTCTATCATATCCTATCCTCTATCGTATGCTATCTTCTATCGTATCCTATCCTCAATCCTATCCTATCCTCATTCCTATCCTATCCTGAATCCTATCCTATCCTCATTCCTATCCTATCCTCAATCCTATCGTATCCTCTATCCTATAGTATCCTCTATCCTGTCCTATCCTCTCTCCTATCCTATCCTCAATCCTATCCTATCCTATCCTCTATCCTATCCTATCATCTATCATATCCTATCCTCTATCCTATCCTATCGTCTATCCTATCCTATCCTCTATCCTATCCTATCCTCTATCCTATCCTATCCTCTATCCTATCCTATCCTCTATCCTATCCTATCATCTATCATATCCTATCCTCTATCCTATCCTTTCCTCTATAATATCGTATCTTCTATCGTGTCCTATCCACTATCCTATCATGTCCTTTATTCTATCTTACCCTCTATCTTATCCTATCCACTATCCTATCCTATCCTCAATCCAATCCTATACTCTATCCTATCCTATCCTCTATCGTATCCTATCCTCTATCCTATCCAATCCTCTATCCTATCCTCTATCCTATCCTATCTTCTATATTATAATATTCTCTATCCTATCCTATCCTCTGTCCTATCCTATCCACTATCGTATGCTCTATCCTATCCTATCCTCTGTCCTATCCAATCCTGTATCCTATCCTCTATCCTATCCTGTACTCTATTCTATCCTATCCTCTATCTTATCCTATCCACTATCCTATCCTATCCTCAATCCAATAATATACTCTATCCTATCCTATCCTCTATCCTATCCTATCCACTATCGTATGCTCTATCCTATCCTATCCACTATCGTATGCTCTATCCTATCTTATCCTCTATCCTATCCAATCCCCTATCCTATCCTCTACCCTATCCTATCCTCTACCCTATAATACCATGTATCCTATCCTATTCTCTATCCTATCCTATCCTATCCTCTATCCTATCCTCTATCCTATCCTCTATCCTATCCTATCCTCTATCCTATCCTATACTCTATCCTATCCTATCCTCTATCCTATCTTATCCTCTATCCTATTCTATCCTCTATCCAATCCTATCCTCAATTCAATCCTATCCTCTATCCTATAATATCCTCTATCCTATCCTATCCTATCCTCTATCCTATCCTATCCTATCCTCTATCCTATCCTCTATCCTATCCTCTATCCTATCCTCTATCCTATCCTATCCTCTATCCTATCCTATCCTCTATCCTATCCTATCCTCTATCCTATCCTATCCTCTATCCTATCCTATCCTCTATCCTATCCTATCCTCTATCCTATCCTATCCTCTATCCTATTCTATCCTCTATCCTATCCTATCCTCAATTCAATCCTATCCTCTATCCTATAATATCCTCTATTCTAACCTATCCTATCCTCTATCCTATCCTCTATCCTATCCTATCCTCTATCCTATCCTATCCTCAATCCTATCCTATCCTCTATCATATCCTATCCTCTATGCTATCCAATCCGCAATTCTTTCCTCTATCCTATCCTATCGTCTATCCTATCCTATCCTCCATAATATGGTATCCTCTATCCTATCCTATCCTCTATCCTGTAATATCATCTATCCAATCCTATTCTCTATCCTATCCTATCCTATTCACTATCGTATCCTATCCTCTATCCTATCCAATCCTCTATCGTATCCTCTATCCTATTCTACCCTCTATCCTATCCTACCCTCTATCCTATCGTATCCTCTATCCTATCCTAGCCTCAATTCTATCCTATCCTCTATCCTATCCTATCCTCAATCCTATCCTATCCTCTGTCATATCCTATCCTCTATCCTATCCTATCCTCTATCATATCCTATCCTCTATCCTATCCTATCCTCTATCGTATTCTATCCTCTATCCTATCCAATCCCCTAATATATCCTTTGTCCTATCCTATCCTCTACCCTATCAATTCCCCTATAATATAGTATCTTCTATCCTATCCTATTCTCTATCCTATCCTCCCCTATATAATATCGTATCTTCTATCGTATCCTATCCTCTATCCTATCCTATTCTCTATCCTATCCTATCCTCTATCCTATCCTATCCTCTATCCTATCCTATCCTCTATCCCATCCTAATCTCTATCCTATCAATCCCCTATCCTATCCTCTATCCTATCCTATCAACTATCCTATCCAATTCTCTATCCTATCCTATCCTCTATCCAATCCTATCCTCAATTCAATCCTATCTTCTATCCTATAATATCCTCTATCCTATCCTATCCTATCCTCTATCCTATCCTCTATCCTATCCTATCCTCTATCCTATCCTATCCTCTATCCTATCCTATCCTCTATCCTATCCTATCCTCTATCCTATCCTATCCTCTATCCTATCCTATCCTCTATCCTATCCTATCCTCTATCCTATCCTATCCTCAATTCAATCCTATCCTCTATCCTATAATATCCTCTATCCTATCCTATCCTATCCTCTATCCTATCCTCTATCCTATCCTATCCTCTATCCTATCCTATCCTCAATCCTATCCTATCCTCTATCATATCCTATCCTCTATGCTATCCAATCCGCAATTCTTTCCTCTATCCTATCCTATCGTCTATCCTATCCTATCCTCCATAATATGGTATCCTCTATCCTATCCTATCCTCTATCCTATCCTATCCTCTATCGTATTCTATCCTCTATCCTATCCTATCCTATTCTCTATCCTATCCTATCATCTATCATATCCTATCCTCTATCCTATCCTATCGTCTATCCTGTCCTATCCTCTGTCCTATCCTATCCTCTATCCTATCCTATCCTATCCTATCCTCTATCCTATCCTCTCCTCAATCCTATCCTATCCTCTATCGTATTCTATCCTCTATCCTATCCTATCCTCAATCCAATCCTATCCTCTATCCTATAATATCCTCTATGCTATCCTATCCTCAATTCTATCATATCCTCAATTCTATCCTATCCTCTATCCTATCCTATCATTTATGAAATCCTATCCTATCCTCAATCCAATCCTATACTCTATCCTATCCTATCCTCTATCGTATGCTCCATCCTATCCTATCCTCTATCCTATCCTCAATCCTATCCTATCCACTATCCTATCCTCAATCCTATTCTATCCCCTACCATATCCTATCCTCTATCCTATCGTATCCTCTATCCTATCCTATCCTCTATCCTACCTTATCCTCTATCCTATCCTGTCCTCTATCCTATCCTATACACTAGCCTATCTTATCCTCTATCCTATCCTGTCCTCTATTCTAACCTATCCTCTATCTTATCCTATCCACTATCCTATCTTATCCTCTATCCTATCCTATCCTATATCATATCCTATCCTCTATCCTATCCTATCCTCTATCTTATCCTATCCACTATCCTATCTTATCCTCTATCCTATCCTATCCTCTATCCTATCCTATCCTCTATCGTATTCTATCCTCTATCCTATCCAATCCCCTATCCTATCCTCTGTCCTATCCTATCCTCTATCCTATCCTATCCTCTATCCTATCCTATCCTTTGTCCTATCCAATCTCATATCCTATCCTATCCTCTACCATATCCTACCCTCTATCCTATCCTATCCTATTTCCTATCCTATCCTCTATCCTATCTTATCCCCTGTCCTATCCTGTCCTCTATCGTATGCTCCATCCTATCCTATCCTCTATCCTATCCTCAATCCTATCCTATCCACTATCCTATCCTATCCTCAATCCTATTCTATCCCCTACCATATCCTATCCTCTATCCTATCGTATCCTCTAACCTATCCTATCCTCTATCCTACCTTATCCTCTATCCTATCCTGTCCTGTATCCTATCCTATCCACTATCCTATCTTATCCTCTATCCTATCCTGTCCTCTATTCTATCCTATCCTCTATCTTATCATATCCTCTATCCTATCCTATACTCTATCCTATTCTATCCTCTATCCTATCCTATCCTCAATCAAATGCTATACTCTATCCTATCCTATCCTCTATCGTATCCTATCAAATATCGTATCCAATCCTCTATCCTATCCTCAATCCTATCCTCTATCCTATCCTATCTTTTATCCTATCCTATCCTCTATCCTATCCTATCCTCTATCCTATCTTATCCTCTATCCTATCCTGTCCTCTATTCTATCCTATCCTCTATCTTATCCTATCCTCTATCCTATCCTATACTCTATCCTATTCTATCCTCTATCCTATCCTATCCTCAATCCAATTCTATACTCTATCCTCTCCTATCCTCTATCCTATCCTATCCTCTATCCTATCCTATCCTCTATCCTATCCTCTCCTCAATCCTATCCTATCCTCTATCCTATCCTCTATCCTATCCTCTCCTCCATCCTATCCTATCCTCTATCCTATCCTTTCCTCTATCCTATTCAATATCATATCCTATCCTATCCTCTATCATATCCTATCCTCTATCGTATCCTATCTTCTATCGTATCCTATCCTCTATCCTATCCAATCCTCTATCCTATCCACTATCCTATCCTATCCTCTATCCTATCCTATCCTCAATCCTATCCTATCCTATCCTCCATCCTATCCTATCCTCCATCCTATCCAATCCCCTATCCTATCCACAATCCTATCCTATCCTCATTCCTATCCTATCCTCAATCCTATCGTATCCTCTATCCTATAGTATCCTCTATCCTTTCCTATCCTCTATCCTATAATATATTCTATCCCATCCTAATCTCTATCCTATCAATCCCCTATCCTATCCTCTATCCTATCCTATCCTCTATCCTATCCAATTCTCTATCCTATCCTATCCTCTATCCAATCCTATCCTCTATCCTATCCTATCCTCTATCCTATCCAATTCTCTATCCTATCCTATCCTCTATCCAATCCTATCCTCTATCCTATAATATCCTCTATCCTATCCTATCCTATCCTCTATCCTATCCTCTCCTCAATCCTATCCTATCCTCTATCCTATCCTCTCCTCCATCCTATCCTATCCTCTATCCTATCCTATCCTCTATCCTATTCAATCTCATATCCTATCCTATCCTCTATCATATCCTATCCTCTATCGTATCCTATCTTCTATCGTATCCTATCCTCTATCCTATCCAATCCTCTATCCTATCCACCATCCTATCCTATCCTCTATCCTATCCTATCCTCAATCCTATCCTATCCTATCCTCCATCCTATCCTATCCTCTATCCTATCCTATCCTCTATCCTATCCTATCCTATCCTCTATCCTATCCTCTCCTCAATCCTATCCTATCCTCTATCCTATTCTATCCTCTATCCTATCCTATCCTCAATCCAATCCTATCCTGTATCCTATAATATCCTCTATGCTATCCTATCCCCAATTCTATCATATCCTCAATTCTATCCTATCCTGTATCCTATCCTATCATTTATGAAATCCTATCCTATCCTCAACCCAATCCTATACTCTATCCTATCCTATCCTCTATCGTATGCTCCATCCTATCCTATCCTCTATCCTATCCTCAATCCTATCCTATCCACTATCCTATCCTATCCTCAATCCTATTCTATCCCCTACCATATCCTATCCTCTATCCTATCGTATCCTCTATCCCATCCTATCCTCTATCCTACCTTATCCTCTATCCTATCCTGTCCTCTATCCTATCCTATCCACTATCCTATCTTATCCTCTATCCTATCCTGTCCTCTATTCTATCCTATCCTCTATCTTATCCTATCCACTATCCTATCTTATCCTCTGTCCTATCCTGTCCTCTATTCTATCATATCCTCTATCTTATCCTATCCACTATCCTATCTTATCCTCCATCCTATCCTATCCTCTATCCTATCCTATCCTCAATCGTATTCTATCCTCTATCCTATCCAATCCCCTATCCTATCCTCTGTCCTATCCTATCCTCTATCCTATCCTATCCTCTATCGTATGCTCTATCCTATCCTATCCACTATCCTGTCCTATCCTCAATCCTATCCTATCCTCTATCCTATCCTATCCTCTATCCTATCCTATTTTCTATCCTATCCTATCCTCTATCCTATCTTATCCTCTATCCTATCCTATCCTCTATCCTATCCTATCCACTATCCTATCTTATCCTCTATCCTATCCTGTCCTCTATTCTATCCTATCCTCTATCTTATCCTATCCACTATCCTATCTTATCCTCTGTCCTATCCTGTCCTCTATTCTATCATATCCTCTATCTTATCCTATCCTCTATCCTATCCTATCCTCTATCCTACCTTATCCTCTATCCTATCCTGTCCTCTATCCTATCCTATACACTAGCCTATCTTATCCTCTATCCTATCCTGTCCTCTATCCTATCCTATACACTAGCCTATCTTATCCTCTATCCTATCCTGTCCTCTATTCTAACCTATCCTCTATCTTATCCTATCCACTATCCTATCTTATCCTCTATCCTATCCTATCCTATATCATATCCTATCCTCTATCCTATCCTATCCTCTATCTTATCCTATCCACTATCCTATCTTATCCTCTATCCTATCCTATCCTCTATCCTATCCTATCCTCTATCGTATTCTATCCTCTATCCTATCCAATCCCCTATCCTATCCTCTGTCCTATCCTATCCTCTATCCTATCCTATCCTCTATCCTATCCTATTCTTTGTCCTATCCAATCTCATATCCTATCCTATCCTCTACCATATCCTACCCTCTATCCTATCCTATCCTATTTCCTATCCTATCCTCTATCCTATCTTATCCCCTGTCCTATCCTGTCCTCTATCGTATGCTGCATCCTATCCTATCCTCTATCCTATCCTCAATCCTATCCTATCCACTATCCTATCCTATCCTCAATCCTATTCTATCCCCTACCATATCCTATCCTCTATCCTATCGTATCCTCTAACCTATCCTATCCTCTATCCTACCTTATCCTCTATCCTATCCTGTCCTGTATCCTATCCTATCCACTATCCTATCTTATCCTCTATCCTATCCTGTCCTCTATTCTATCCTATCCTCTATCTTATCATATCCTCTATCCTATCCTATACTCTATCCTATTCTATCCTCTATCCTATCCTATCCTCAATCAAATGCTATACTCTATCCTATCCTATCCTCTATCGTATCCTATCAAATATCGTATCCAATCCTCTATCCTATCCTCAATCCTATCCTCTATCCTATCCTATCTTCTATCCTATCCTATCCTCTATCCTATCCTATCCTCTATCCTATCTTATCCTCTATCCTATCCTGTCCTCTATCCTATCCTATCCTCTATCATATCCTATCCTCTATCGTATCCTATCTTCTATCGTATCCTATCCTCTATCCTATCCAATCCTCTATCCTATCCACTATCCTATCCTATCCTCTATCCTATCCTATCCTCAATCCTATCCTATCCTATCCTCCATCCTATCCTATCCTCCATCCTATCCAATCCCCTATCCTATCCTCAATCCTATCCTATCCTCATTCCTATCCTATCCTCAATCCTATCGTATCCTCTATCCTATAGTATCCTCTATCCTTTCCTATCCTCTATCCTATAATATATTCTATCCCATCCTAATCTCTATCCTATCAATCCCCTATCCTATCCTCTATCCTATCCTATCCTCTATCCTATCCAATTCTCTATCCTATCCTATCCTCTATCCAATCCTATCCTCTATCCTATCCTATCCTCTATCCTATCCAATTCTCTATCCTATCCTATCCTCTATCCAATCCTATCCTCTATCCTATAATATCCTCTATCCTATCCTATCCTATCCTCTATCCTATCCTCTCCTCAATCCTATCCTATCCTCTATCCTATCCTCTCCTCCATCCTATCCTATCCTCTATCCTATCCTATCCTCTATCCTATTCAATCTCATATCCTATCCTATCCTCTATCATATCCTATCCTCTATCGTATCCTATCTTCTATCGTATCCTATCCTCTATCCTATCCAATCCTCTATCCTATCCACCATCCTATCCTATCCTCTATCCTATCCTATCCTCAATCCTATCCTATCCTATCCTCCATCCTATCCTATCCTCTATCCTATCCTATCCTCTATCCTATCCTATCCTATCCTCTATCCTATCCTCTCCTCAATCCTATCCTATCCTCTATCCTATTCTATCCTCTATCCTATCCTATCCTCAATCCAATCCTATCCTGTATCCTATAATATCCTCTATGCTATCCTATCCCCAATTCTATCATATCCTCAATTCTATCCTATCATGTATCCTATCCTATCATTTATGAAATCCTATCCTATCCTCAATCCAATCCTATACTCTATCCTATCCTATCCTCTATCGTATGCTCCATCCTATCCTATCCTCTATCCTATCCTCAATCCTATCCTATCCACTATCCTATCCTATCCTCAATCCTATTCTATCCCCTACCATATCCTATCCTCTATCCTATCGTATCCTCTATTCTATCCTATCCTCTATCTTATCCTATCCACTATCCTATCTTATCCTCTGTCCTATCCTGTCCTCTATTCTATCATATCCTCTATCTTATCCTATCCACTATCCTATCTTATCCTCCATCCTATCCTATCCTCTATCCTATCCTATCCTCAATCGTATTCTATCCTCTATCCTATCCAATCCCCTATCCTATCCTCTGTCCTATCCTATCCTCTATCCTATCCTATCCTCTATCGTATGCTCTATCCTATCCTATCCACTATCCTGTCCTATCCTCAATCCTATCCTATCCTCTATCCTATCCTATCCTCTATCCTATCCTATTTTCTATCCTATCCTATCCTCTATCCTATCTTATCCCCTATCCTATCCTGTACTCTGTTCTATCCTATCCTCTATCCTATCCTATCCTCTATCCTATCTTATCCTCTTATCGTATCCTATCCTCTATCCTATCCTCCATCCTATCCTATTCTCTATCCTATCCTTTCCTCTATAATATCGTCTCTTCTATCCTCTATCCTATCCTATCCTATCCTCTATCCTATCCTCTATCCTATCCTCTATCCTATCCTATTCTCTATCCTATCCTATCCTCTATCCTATCCTATCCTCTATCCTATCCTATCCTCTATCCTATCCTCTCCTCAATCCTATCCTATTCTCTATCCTATTCTATCCTCTATCCTATCCTATCCTCAATCCAATCCTATACTCTATTGTATCCTATCCTCTATCGTATCCTATCCTCTATCCTATCCAATCCTCTATCCTATCCTCTATCCTATCCTATCCTCTATCCTATCCTATCCTCTATCCTATCCTATCCTCTATCCTATTCAATCTCATATCCTATCCTATCCTCTATCATATCCTATCCTCTATCGTATGCTATCTTCTATCGTATCCTATCCTCAATCCTATCCTATCCTCATTCCTATCCTATCCTGAATCCTATCCTATCCTCATTCCTATCCTATCCTCAATCCTATCGTATCCTCTATCCTATAGTATCCTCTATCCTGTCCTATCCTCTCTCCTATCCTATCCTCAATCCTATCCTATCCTATCCTCTATCCTATCCTATCATCTATCATATCCTATCCTCTATCCTATCCTATCGTCTATCCTATCCTATCCTCTATCCTATCCTATCCTCTATCCTATCCTATCCTCTATCCTATCCTATCCTCTATCCTATCCTATCATCTATCATATCCTATCCTCTATCCTATCCTTTCCTCTATAATATCGTATCTTCTATCGTGTCCTATCCACTATCCTATCATGTCCTTTATTCTATCTTACCCTCTATCTTATCCTATCCACTATCCTATCCTATCCTCAATCCAATCCTATACTCTATCCTATCCTATCCTCTATCGTATCCTATCCTCTATCCTATCCAATCCTCTATCCTATCCTCTATCCTATCCTATCTTCTATATTATAATATTCTCTATCCTATCCTATCCTCTGTCCTATCCTATCCACTATCGTATGCTCTATCCTATCCTATCCTCTGTCCTATCCAATCCTGTATCCTATCCTCTATCCTATCCTGTACTCTATTCTATCCTATCCTCTATCTTATCCTATCCACTATCCTATCCTATCCTCAATCCAATAATATACTCTATCCTATCCTATCCTCTATCCTATCCTATCCACTATCGTATGCTCTATCCTATCCTATCCACTATCGTATGCTCTATCCTATCTTATCCTCTATCCTATCCAATCCCCTATCCTATCCTCTACCCTATAATACCATGTATCCTATCCTATTCTCTATCCTATCCTATCCTATCCTCTATCCTATCCTCTATCCTATCCTCTATCCTATCCTATCCTCTATCCTATCCTATACTCTATCCTATCCTATCCTCTATCCTATCTTATCCTCTATCCTATTCTATCCTCTATCCAATCCTATCCTCAATTCAATCCTATCCTCTATCCTATAATATCCTCTATCCTATCCTATCCTATCCTCTATCCTATCCTATCCTATCCTCTATCCTATCCTCTATCCTATCCTCTATCCTATCCTCTATCCTATCCTATCCTCTATCCTATCCTATCCTCTATCCTATCCTATCCTCTATCCTATCCTATCCTCTATCCTATCCTATCCTCTATCCTATCCTATCCTCTATCCTATTCTATCCTCTATCCTATCCTATCCTCTATCCTATCCTATCCTCAATTCAATCCTATCCTCTATCCTATAATATCCTCTATTCTAACCTATCCTATCCTCTATCCTATCCTCTATCCTATCCTATCCTCTATCCTATCCTATCCTCAATCCTATCCTATCCTCTATCATATCCTATCCTCTATGCTATCCAATCCGCAATTCTTTCCTCTATCCTATCCTATCGTCTATCCTATCCTATCCTCCATAATATGGTATCCTCTATCCTATCCTATCCTCTATCCTGTAATATCATCTATCCAATCCTATTCTCTATCCTATCCTATCCTATTCACTATCGTATCCTATCCTCTATCCTATCCAATCCTCATTCGTATCCTCTATCCTATTCTACCCTCTATCCTATCCTACCCTCTATCCTATCGTATCCTCTATCCTATCCTAGCCTCAATTCTATCCTATCCTCTATCCTATCCTATCCTCAATCCTATCCTATCCTCTATCCTATCCTATCAACTATCCTATCCAATTCTCTATCCTATCCTATCCTCTATCCAATCCTATCCTCAATTCAATCCTATCTTCTATCCTATAATATCCTCTATCCTATCCTATCCTATCCTCTATCCTATCCTATCCTATCCTCTATCCTATCCTATCCTCTATCCTATCCTATCCTCTATCCTATCCTATCCTCTATCCTATCCTATCCTCTATCCTATCCTATCCTCTATCCTATCTTATCCTCTATCCTATCCTGTCCTCTATTCTATCCTATCCTCTATCTTATCCTATCCTCTATCCTATCCTATACTCTATCCTATTCTATCCTCTATCCTATCCTATCCTCAATCCAATTCTATACTCTATCCTCTCCTATCCTCTATCCTATCCTATCCTCTATCCTATCCTATCCTCTATCCTATCCACCATCCTATCCTATCCTCTATCCTATCCTATCCTCAATCCTATCCTATCCTATCCTCCATCCTATCCTATCCTCTATCCTATCCTATCCTCTATCCTATCCTATCCTATCCTCTATCCTATCCTCTCCTCAATCCTATCCTATCCTCTATCCTATTCTATCCTCTATCCTATCCTATCCTCAATCCAATCCTATCCTCTATCCTATAATATCCTCTATGCTATCCTATCCCCAATTCTATCATATCCTCAATTCTATCCTATCCTGTATCCTATCCTATCATTTATGAAATCCTATGCTATCCTCAATCCAATCCTATACTCTATCCTATCCTATCCTCTATCGTATGCTCCATCCTATCCTATCCTCTATCCTATCCTCAATCCTATCCTATCCACTATCCTATCCTATCCTCAATCCTATTCTATCCCCTACCATATCCTATCCTCTATCCTATCGTATCCTCTATCCTATCCTATCCTCTATCCTACCTTATCCTCTATCCTATCCTGTCCTCTATCCTATCCTATCATCTATCATATCCTATCCTCTATCCTATCCTATCGTCTATCCTATCCTATCCTCTATCCTATCCTATCCTCTATCCTATCCTATACTCTATCCTATCCTATCCTCTATCCTATCCTATCCTCTATCTTATCCTATCTTCTATCCTATCCTATACTCTATCCTATTCTATCCTCTATCCTATAATATCCTCTATCCTATCCTATCCTATCCTCTATCCTATCCTATCCTATCCTCTATCCTATCCTCTATCCTATCCTCTATCCTATCCTCTATCCTATCCTATCCTCTATCCTATCCTATCCTCTATCCTATCCTATCCTCTATCCTATCCTATCCTCTATCCTATCCTATCCTCTATCCTATCCTATCCTCTATCCTATCCTATCCTCTATCCTATCCTATCCTCTATCCTATCCTATCCTCTATCCTATTCTATCCTCTATCCTATCCTATCCTCTATCCTATCCTATCCTCAATTCAATCCTATCCTCTATCCTATAATATCCTCTATTCTAACCTATCCTATCCTCTATCCTATCCTCTATCCTATCCTATCCTCTATCCTATCCTATCCTCAATCCTATCCTATCCTCTATCATATCCTATCCTCTATGCTATCCAATCCGCAATTCTTTCCTCTATCCTATCCTATCGTCTATCCTATCCTATCCTCCATAATTTGGTATCCTCTATCCTATCCTATCCTCTATCCTGTAATATCATCTATCCAATCCTATTCTCTATCCTATCCTATCCTATTCACTATCGTATCCTATCCTCTATCCTATCCAATCCTCTATCGTATCCTCTATCCTATTCTAGCCTCTATCCTATCCTACCCTCTATCCTATCGTATCCTCTATCCTATCCTAGCCTCAATTCTATCCTATCCTCTATCCTATCCTATCCTCAATCCTATCCTATCCTCTGTCATATCCTATCCTCTATCCTATCCTATCCTCTATCCTATCCTATCCTCTATCCTATCCTATCCTCTATCGTATTCTATCCTCTATCCTATCCAATCCCCTAATATATCCTTTGTCCTATCCTATCCTCTAACCTATCAATTCCCCTATAATATAGTATCTTCTATCCTATCCTATTCTCTATCCTATCCTCCCCTATATAATATCATATCTTCTATCGTATCCTATCCTCTATCCTATCCTATTCTCTATCCTATCCTATCCTCTATCCTATCCTATCCTCTATCCTATCCTATCCTCTATCCCATCCTAATCTCTATCCTATCAATCCCCTATCCTATCCTCTATCCTATCCTATCAACTATCCTATCCAATTCTCTATCCTATCCTATCCTCTATCCAATCCTATCCTCAATTCAATCCTATCTTCTATCCTATAATATCCTCTATCCTATCCTATCCTATCCTATCCTCTATCCTATCCTATCCTCTATCCTATCCTATCCTCTATCCTATCCTATCCTCTATCCTATCCTATCCTCTATCCTATCCTATCCTCTATCCTATCCTATCCTCTATCCTATCCTATCCTCTATCCTATCCTATCCTCAATTCAATCCTATCCTCTATCCTATAATATCCTCTATCCTATCCTATCCTATCCTCTATCCTATCCTCTATCCTATCCTATCCTCTATCCTATCCTATCCTCAATCCTATCCTATCCTCTATCATATCCTATCCTCTATGCTATCCAATCCGCAATTCTTTCCTCTATCCTATCCTATCGTCTATCCTATCCTATCCTCCATAATATGGTATCCTCTATCCTATCCTATCCTCTATCCTATCCTATCCTCTATCGTATTCTATCCTCTATCCTATAATATATTCTATCCCATCCTAATCTCTATCCTATCAATCCCCTATCCTATTCTCTATCCTATCCTCTATCCTATCCTCTATCCTATCCTATCCTCTATCCTATAATATCCTCTATCCTATCCTGTCCTCTATCCTATCCAATAATCTATCCTATCCTATCCTGTATTATATCCTATCCTTCATCCTATCCTGTATCATATCGTACACTCTATCCTATCCTATCGTCTATCCTATTCTATCCTCGTTCCTATTTAATGCCCTATCCTATCCTCAATCCTATCCCATCCTGTATAATATCCTATCCTCAATCATATCCTATCCACTATCCTATCCTCTATCCTATAATATCCTCTATCCTATCCTATCATCTATCCTATCCTATCCTAAATCCTATCCTATCCTCAATCCTATCCTATCCTGAACCCTATTCTATCCTCAACGCTATCGTATCCCGTATTCTATCCTATCCTCTATCCCATCCTATCCTCTATGCTATCCAATCCGCAATTCTTTCCTCTATCCTATCCTATCGTCTATCCTATCCTATCCTCCATAATATGGTATCCTCTATCCTATCCTATCCTCTATCCTGTAATATCATCTATCCTATCCTATACAATCTCATATCCTATCCTATCCTCTATCATATCCTATCCTCTATCGTATCCTATCTTCTATCGTATCCTATCCTCTATCCTATCGAATCCTCTATCCTATCCACCATCCTATCCTATCCTCTATCCTATCCTATCCTCAATCCTATCCTATCCTATCCTCCATCCTATCCTATCCTCCATCCTATCCAATCCCCTATCCTATCCTCAATCCTATCCTATCCTCATTCCTATCCTATCCTCAATCCTATCGTATCCTCTATCCTATAGTATCCTCTATCCTTTCCTATCCTCTATCCTATCCTATCCTCAATCCTATCCTATCCTCAATCCTATCCTATCCTATTCTCTATCCTATCCTATCATCTATCATATCCTATCCTCTATCCTATCCTATCGTCTATCCTGTCCTATCCTCTGTCCTATCCTATCCTCTATCCTATCCTATCCTATCCTCTATCCTATCCTCTCCTCAATCCTATCCTATCCTCTATCCTATTCTATCCTCTATCCTATCCTATCCTCAATCCAATCCTATCCTCTATCCTATAATATCCTCTATGCTATCCTATCCTCAATTCTATCATATCCTCAATTCTATCCTATCCTCTATCCTATCCTATCATTTATGAAATCCTATCCTATCCTCAATCCAATCCTATACTCTATCCTATCCTATCCTCTATCGTATGCTCCATCCTATCCTATCCTCTATCCTATCCTCAATCCTATCCTATCCACTATCCTATCCTCAATCCTATTCTATCCCCTACCATATCCTATCCTCTATCCTATCGTATCCTCTATCCTATCCTATCCTCTATCCTACCTTATCCTCTATCCTATCCTGTCCTCTATCCTATCCTATACACTATCCTATCTTATCCTCTATCCTATCCTGTCCTCTATTCTATCCTATCCTCTATCTTATCCTATCCACTATCCTATCTTATCCTCTATCCTATCCTATCCTATATCATATCCTATCCTCTATCCTATCCTATCCTCTATCTTATCCTATCCACTATCCTATCTTATCCTCTATCCTATCCTATCCTCTATCCTATCCTATCCTCTATCGTATTCTATCCTCTATCCTATCCAATCCCCTATCCTATCCTCTGTCCTATCCTATCCTCTATCCTATCCTATCCTCTATCCTATCCTATCCTTTGTCCTATCCAATCTCATATCCTATCCTATCCTCTATCCTATCTTATCCTCTATCCTATCCTGTCCTCTATTCTATCCTATCCTCTATCTTATCCTATCCTCTATCCTATCCTATACTCTATCCTATTCTATCCTCTATCCTATCCTATCCTCAATCCAATTCTATACTCTATCCTCTCCTATCCTCTATCCTATCCTATCCTCTATCCTATCCTATCCTCTATCCTATCCACCATCCTATCCTATCCTCTATCCTATCCTATCCTCAATCCTATCCTATCCTATCCTCCATCCTATCCTATCCTCTATCCTATCCTATCCTCTATCCTATCCTATCCTATCCTCTATCCTATCCTCTCCTCAATCCTATCCTATCCTCTATCCTATTCTATCCTCTATCCTATCCTATCCTCAATCCAATCCTATCCTCTATCCTATAATATCCTCTATGCTATCCTATCCCCAATTCTATCATATCCTCAATTCTATCCTATCCTGTATCCTATCCTATCATTTATGAAATCCTATGCTATCCTCAATCCAATCCTATACTCTATCCTATCCTATCCTCTATCGTATGCTCCATCCTATCCTATCCTCTATCCTATCCTCAATCCTATCCTATCCACTATCCTATCCTATCCTCAATCCTATTCTATCCCCTACCATATCCTATCCTCTATCCTATCGTATCCTCTATCCTATCCTATCCTCTATCCTACCTTATCCTCTATCCTATCCTGTCCTCTATCCTATCCTATCATCTATCATATCCTATCCTCTATCCTATCCTATCGTCTATCCTATCCTATCCTCTATCCTATCCTATCCTCTATCCTATCCTATACTCTATCCTATCCTATCCTCTATCCTATCCTATCCTCTATCTTATCCTATCTTCTATCCTATCCTATACTCTATCCTATTCTATCCTCTATCCTATAATATCCTCTATCCTATCCTATCCTATCCTCTATCCTATCCTATCCTATCCTCTATCCTATCCTCTATCCTATCCTCTATCCTATCCTCTATCCTATCCTATCCTCTATCCTATCCTATCCTCTATCCTATCCTATCCTCTATCCTATCCTATCCTCTATCCTATCCTATCCTCTATCCTATCCTATCCTCTATCCTATTCTATCCTCTATCCTATCCTATCCTCTATCCTATCCTATCCTCAATTCAATCCTATCCTCTATCCTATAATATCCTCTATTCTAACCTATCCTATCCTCTATCCTATCCTCTATCCTATCCTATCCTCTATCCTATCCTATCCTCAATCCTATCCTATCCTCTATCATATCCTATCCTCTATGCTATCCAATCCGCAATTCTTTCCTCTATCCTATCCTATCGTCTATCCTATCCTATCCTCCATAATTTGGTATCCTCTATCCTATCCTATCCTCTATCCTGTAATATCATCTATCCAATCCTATTCTCTATCCTATCCTATCCTATTCACTATCGTATCCTATCCTCTATCCTATCCAATCCTCTATCGTATCCTCTATCCTATTCTACCCTCTATCCTATCCTACCCTCTATCCTATCGTATCCTCTATCCTATCCTAGCCTCAATTCTATCCTATCCTCTATCCTATCCTATCCTCAATCCTATCCTATCCTCTGTCATATCCTATCCTCTATCCTATCCTATCCTCTATCCTATCCTATCCTCTATCCTATCCTATCCTCTATCGTATTCTATCCTCTATCCTATCCAATCCCCTAATATATCCTTTGTCCTATCCTATCCTCTAACCTATCAATTCCCCTATAATATAGTATCTTCTATCCTATCCTATTCTCTATCCTATCCTCCCCTATATAATATCGTATCTTCTATCGTATCCTATCCTCTATCCTATCCTATTCTCTATCCTATCCTATCCTCTATCCTATCCTATCCTCTATCCTATCCTATCCTCTATCCCATCCTAATCTCTATCCTATCAATCCCCTATCCTATCCTCTATCCTATCCTATCAACTATCCTATCCAATTCTCTATCCTATCCTATCCTCTATCCAATCCTATCCTCAATTCAATCCTATCTTCTATCCTATAATATCCTCTATCCTATCCTATCCTATCCTCTATCCTATCCTATCCTATCCTCTATCCTATCCTCTATCCTATCCTCTATCCTATCCTATCCTCTATCCTATCCTATCCTCTATCCTATCCTATCCTCTATCCTATCCTATCCTCTATCCTATCCTATCCTCTATCCTATCCTATCCTCTATCCTATCCTATCCTGTATCCTATCCTATCCTCTATCCTATAATATCCTCTATCCTATCCTATCCTATCCTCTATCCTATCCTCTATCCTATCCTATCCTCTATCCTATCCTATCCTCAATCCTATCCTATCCTCTATCATATCCTATCCTCTATGCTATCCAATCCGCAATTCTTTCCTCTATCCTATCCTATCGTCTATCCTATCCTATCCTCCATAATATGGTATCCTCTATCCTATCCTATCCTCTATCCTATCCTATCCTCTATCGTATTCTATCCTCTATCCTATAATATATTCTATCCCATCCTAATCTCTATCCTATCAATCCCCTATCCTATTCTCTATCCTATCCTCTATCCTATCCTCTATCCTATCCTATCCTCTATCCTATAATATCCTCTATCCTATCCTGTCCTCTATCCTATCCAATAATCTATCCTATCCTATCCTGTATTATATCCTATCCTTCATCCTATCCTGTATCATATCGTACACTCTATCCTATCCTATCGTCTATCCTATTCTATCCTCGTTCCTATTTAATGCCCTATCCTATCCTCAATCCTATCCCATCCTGTATAATATCCTATCCTCAATCATATCCTATCCACTATCCTATCCTCTATCCTATAATATCCTCTATCCTATCCTATCATCTATCCTATCCTATCCTAAATCCTATCCTATCCTCAATCCTATCCTATCCTGAACCCTATTCTATCCTCAACGCTATCGTATCCCGTATTCTATCCTATCCTCTATCCCATCCTATCCTCTATGCTATCCAATCCGCAATTCTTTCCTCTATCCTATCCTATCGTCTATCCTATCCTATCCTCCATAATATGGTATCCTCTATCCTATCCTATCCTCTATCCTGTAATATCATCTATCCTATCCTATACAATCTCATATCCTATCCTATCCTCTATCATATCCTATCCTCTATCGTATCCTATCTTCTATCGTATCCTATCCTCTATCCTATCGAATCCTCTATCCTATCCACCATCCTATCCTATCCTCTATCCTATCCTATCCTCAATCCTATCCTATCCTATCCTCCATCCTATCCTATCCTCCATCCTATCCAATCCCCTATCCTATCCTCAATCCTATCCTATCCTCATTCCTATCCTATCCTCAATCCTATCGTATCCTCTATCCTATAGTATCCTCTATCCTTTCCTATCCTCTATCCTATCCTATCCTCAATCCTATCCTATCCTCAATCCTATCCTATCCTCAATCCTATCCTATCCTATTCTCTATCCTATCCTATCATCTATCATATCCTATCCTCTATCCTATCCTATCGTCTATCCTGTCCTATCCTCTGTCCTATCCTATCCTCTATCCTATCCTATCCTATCCTCTATCCTATCCTCTCCTCAATCCTATCCTATCCTCTATCCTATTCTATCCTCTATCCTATCCTATCCTCAATCCAATCCTATCCTCTATCCTATAATATCCTCTATGCTATCCTATCCTCAATTCTATCATATCCTCAATTCTATCCTATCCTCTATCCTATCCTATCATTTATGAAATCCTATCCTATCCTCAATCCAATCCTATACTCTATCCTATCCTATCCTCTATCGTATGCTCCATCCTATCCTATCCTCTATCCTATCCTCAATCCTATCCTATCCACTATCCTATCCTCAATCCTATTCTATCCCCTACCATATCCTATCCTCTATCCTATCGTATCCTCTATCCTATCCTATCCTCTATCCTACCTTATCCTCTATCCTATCCTGTCCTCTATCCTATCCTATACACTATCCTATCTTATCCTCTATCCTATCCTGTCCTCTATTCTATCCTATCCTCTATCTTATCCTATCCACTATCCTATCTTATCCTCTATCCTATCCTATCCTATATCATATCCTATCCTCTATCCTATCCTATCCTCTATCTTATCCTATCCACTATCCTATCTTATCCTCTATCCTATCCTATCCTCTATCCTATCCTATCCTCTATCGTATTCTATCCTCTATCCTATCCAATCCCCTATCCTATCCTCTGTCCTATCCTATCCTCTATCCTATCCTATCCTCTATCCTATCCTATCCTTTGTCCTATCCAATCTCATATCCTATCCTATCCTCTATCATATCCTACCCTCTATCCTATCCTATCCTATTTCCTATCCTATCCTCTATCCTATCTTATCCCCTGTCCTATCCTGTCCTCTATCGTATGCTCCATCCTATCCTATCCTCTATCCTATCCTCAATCCTATCCTATCCACTATCCTATCCTATCCTCAATCCTATTCTATCCCCTACCATATCCTATCCTCCATCCTATCGTATCCTCTAACCTATCCTATCCTCTATCCTACCTTATCCTCTATCCTATCCTGTCCTGTATCCTATCCTATCCACTATCCTATCTTATCCTCTATCCTATCCTGTGCTCTATTCTATCCTATCCTCTATCTTATCATATCCTCTATCCTATCCTATACTCTATCCTATTCTATCCTCTATCCTATCCTATCCTCAATCAAATGCTATACTCTATCCTATCCTATCCTCTATCGTATCCTATCAAATATCGTATCCAATCCTCTATCCTATCCTCAATCCTATCCTCTATCCTATCCTATCTTCTATCCTATCCTATCCTCTATCCTATCCTATCCTCTATCCTATCTTATCCTCTATCCTATCCTGTCCTCTATTCTATCCTATCCTCTATCTTATCCTATCCTCTATCCTATCCTATACTCTATCCTATTCTATCCTCTATCCTATCCTATCCTCAATCCAATTCTATACTCTATCCTCTCCTATCCTCTATCCTATCCTATCCTCTATCCTATCCTATCCTCTATCCTATCCTCTCCTCAATCCTATCCTATCCTCTATCCTATCCTCTATCCTATCCTCTCCTCCATCCTATCCTATCCTCTATCCTATCCTATCCTCTATCCTATCCTTTCCTCTATCCTATTCAATCTCATATCCTATCCTATCCTCTATCATATCCTATCCTCTATCGTATCCTATCTTCTATCGTATCCTATCCTCTATCCTATCCAATCCTCTATCCTATCCACTATCCTATCCTATCCTCTATCCTATCCTATCCTCAATCCTATCCTATCCTATCCTCCATCCTATCCTATCCTCCATCCTATCCAATCCCCTATCCTATCCTCAATCCTATCCTATCCTCATTCCTATCCTATCCTCAATCCTATCGTATCCTCTATCCTATAGTATCCTCTATCCTTTCCTATCCTCTATCCTATAATATATTCTATCCCATCCTAATCTCTATCCTATCAATCCCCTATCCTATCCTCTATCCTATCCTATCCTCTATCCTATCCAATTCTCTATCCTATCCTATCCTCTATCCAATCCTATCCTCTATCCTATCCTATCCTCTATCCTATCCGATTCTCTATCCTATCCTATCCTCTATCCAATCCTATCCTCTATCCTATAATATCCTCTATCCTATCCTATCCTATCCTCTATCCTATCCTCTCCTCAATCCTATCCTATCCTCTATCCTATCCTCTCCTCCATCCTATCCTATCCTCTATCCTATCCTATCCTCTATCCTATTCAATCTCATATCCTATCCTATCCTCTATCATATCCTATCCTCTATCGTATCCTATCTTCTATCGTATCCTATCCTCTATCCTATCCAATCCTCTATCCTATCCACCATCCTATCCTATCCTCTATCCTATCCTATCCTCAATCCTATCCTATCCTATCCTCCATCCTATCCTATCCTCTATCCTATCCTATCCTCTATCCTATCCTATCCTATCCTCTATCCTATCCTCTCCTCAATCCTATCCTATCCTCTATCCTATTCTATCCTCTATCCTATCCTATCCTCAATCCAATCCTATCCTGTATCCTATAATATCCTCTATGCTATCCTATCCCCAATTCTATCATATCCTCAATTCTATCCTATCCTGTATCCTATCCTATCATTTATGAAATCCTATCCTATCCTCAATCCAATCCTATACTCTATCCTATCCTATCCTCTATCGTATGCTCCATCCTATCCTATCCTCTATCCTATCCTCAATCCTATCCTATCCACTATCCTATCCTATCCTCAATCCTATTCTATCCCCTACCATATCCTATCCTCTATCCTATCGTATCCTCTATCCTATCCTATCCTCTATCCTACCTTATCATCTATCCTATCCTGTCCTCTATCCTATCCTATCCACTACCCTATCTTATCCTCTATCCTATCCTGTCCTCTATTCTATCCTATCCTCTATCTTATCCTATCCACTATCCTATCTTATCCTCTGTCCTATCCTGTCCTCTATTCTATCATATCCTCTATCTTATCCTATCCACTATCCTATCTTATCCTCCATCCTATCCTATCCTCTATCCTATCCTATCCTCAATCGTATTCTATCCTCTATCCTATCCAATCCCCTATCCTATCCTCTGTCCTATCCTATCCTCTATCCTATCCTATCCTCTATCGTATGCTCTATCCTATCCTATCCACTATCCTGTCCTATCCTCAATCCTATCCTATCCTCTATCCTATCCTATCCTCTATCCTATCCTATTTTCTATCCTATCCTATCCTCTATCCTATCTTATCCTCTATCCTATCCTGTCCTCTATTCTATCCTATCCTCTATCTTATCCTATCCTCTATCCTATCCTATACTCTATCCTATTCTATCCTCCATCCTATCCTATCCTCAATCCAATTCTATACTCTATCCTCTCCTATCCTCTATCCTATCCTATCCTCTATCCTATCCTATCCTCTATCCTATCCTCTCCTCAATCCTATCCTATCCTCTATCCTATCCTCTATCCTATCCTCTCCTCCATCCTATCTTGTCCTCTATCCTATCCTATCCTCTATCCTATTCAATCTCATATCCTATCCTATCCTCTATCATATCCTATCCTCTATCCTATCCAATCCTCTATCCTATCCACTATCCTATCCTATCCTCTATCCTCTCCTATCCTCAATCCTATCCTATCCTATCCTCCATCCTATCCTATCCTCCATCCTATCCAATCCCCTATCCTATCCTCAATCCTATCCTATCCTCATTCCTATCCTATCCTCAATCCTATCGTATCCTCTATCCTATAGTATCCTCTATCCTTTCCTATCCTCTATCCTATCCTATCCTCAATCCTATCCTATCCTCAATCCTATCCTATCCTCTTCTCTATCCTATCCTATCATCTATCATATCCTATCCTCTATCCTATCCTATCCTCTATCCTATCCTATCCTCTATCCTATCCTATCCTCTATCCTATCCTATCCTCTATCCTATCCTATCCTCTATCCTATAATATATTCTATCCCATCCTAATCTCTATCCTCTATCCTATCCTATCCTCTATCCTATCCTATCCTCTATCCTATCCAATTCTCTATCCTATCCTATCCTCTATCCAATCCTATCCTCTATCCTATCCTATCCTCTATCCTATCCTATCCTCTATCGTATGCTCCATCCTATCCTATCCTCTATCCTATCCTCAATCCTATCCTATCCACTATCCTATCCTATCCTCAATCCTATTCTATCCCCTACCATATCCTATCCTCTATCCTATCGTATCCTCTATCCTATCCTAACCTCTATCCTACCTTATCCTCTATCCTATCCTGTCCTCTATCCTATCCTATCCACTATCCTATCTTATCCTCTATCCTATCCTGTCCTCTATTCTATCCTATCCTCTATCTTATCCTATCCACTATCCTACCTTATCCTCTGTCCTATCCTGTCCTCTATTCTATCATATCCTCTATCTTATCCTATCCACTATCCTATCTTATCCTCCATCCTATCCTATCCTCTATCCTATCCTATCCTCAATCGTATTCTATCCTCTATCCTATCCAATCCCCTATCCTATCCTCTGTCCTATCCTATCCTCTATCCTATCCTATCCTCTATCGTATGCTCTATCCTATCCTATCCACTATCCTGTCCTATCCTCAATCCTATCCTATCCTCTATCCTATCCTATCCTCTATCCTATCCTATTTTCTATCCTATCCTATCCTCTATCCTATCTTATCCTCTATCCTATCCTGTCCTCTATTCTATCCTATCCTCTATCTTATCCTATCCTCTATCCTATCCTATACTCTATCCTATTCTATCCTCCATCCTATCCTATCCTCAATCCAATTCTATACTCTATCCTCTCCTATCCTCTATCCTATCCTATCCTCTATCCTATCCTATCCTCTATCCTATCCTCTCCACAATCCTATCCTATCCTCTATCCTATCCTCTATCCTATCCTCTATCCTATCCTCTATCCTATCCTATCCTCTATCCTATTCAATCTCATATCCTATCCTATCCTCTATCATATCCTATCCTCTATCCTATCCAATCCTCTATCCTATCCACTATCCTATCCTATCCTCTATCCTCTCCTATCCTCAATCCTATCCTATCCTATCCTCTATCCTATCCTATCCTCTATCCTATCCTGTCCTCTATTCTATCCTATCCTCTATCTTATCATATCCTCTATCCTATCCTATACTCTATCCTATTCTATCCTCTATCCTATCCTATCCTCAATCCAATGCTATACTCTATCCTATCCTATCCTCTATCGTATCCTATCAAATATCGTATCCAATCCTCTATCCTATCCTCAATCCTATCCTCTATCCTATCCTATCTTCTATCCTATCCTATCCTCTATCCTATCCTATCCTCTATCCTATCTTATCCTCTATCCTATCCTGTCCTCTATTCTATCCTATCCTCTATCTTATATTATCCTCTATCCTATCCTATACTCTATCCTATTCTATCCTCTATCCTATCCTATCCTCAATCCAATTCTATACTCTATCCTCTCCTATCCTCTATCCTATCCTATCCTCTATCCTATCCTATCCTCTATCCTATCCACCATCCTATCCTATCCTCTATCCTATCCTATCCTCAATCCTATCCTATCCTATCCTCCATCCTATCCTATCCTCTATCCTATCCTATCCTCTATCCTATCCTATCCTATCCTCTATCCTATCCTCTCCTCAATCCTATCCTATCCTCTATCCTATTCTATCCTCTATCCTATCCTATCCTCAATCCAATCCTATCCTCTATCCTATAATATCCTCTATGCTATCCTATCCCCAATTCTATCATATCCTCAATTCTATCCTATCCTGTATCCTATCCTATCATTTATGAAATCCTATCCTATCCTCAATCCAATCCTATACTCTATCCTATCCTATCCTCTATCGTATGCTCCATCCTATCCTATCCTCTATCCTATCCTCAATCCTATCCTATCCACTATCCTATCCTATCCTCAATCCTATTCTATCCCCTACCATATCCTTTCCTCTATCCTATCGTATCCTCTATCCTATCCTATCCTCTATCCTACCTTATCCTCTATCCTATCCTGTCCTCTATCCTATCCTATCCACTATCCTATCTTATCCTCTATCCTATCCTGTCCTCTATTCTATCCTATCCTCTATCTTATCCTATCCACTATCCTATCTTATCCTCTGTCCTATCCTGTCCTCTATTCTATCATATCCTCTATCTTATCCTATCCACTATCCTATCTTATCCTCCATCCTATCCTATCCTCTATCCTATCCTATCCTCAATCGTATTCTATCCTCTATCCTATCCAATCCCCTATCCTATCCTCTGTCCTATCCTATCCTCTATCCTATCCTATCCTCTATCGTATGCTCTATCCTATCCTATCCACTATCCTGTCCTATCCTCAATCCTATCCTATCCTCTATCCTATCCTATCCTCTATCCTATCCTATTTTATATCCTATCCTATCCTCTATCCTATCTTATCCTCTATCCTATCCTGTCCTCTATTCTATCCTATCCTCTATCTTATCCTATCCTCTATCCTATCCTATACTCTATCCTATTCTATCCTCCATCCTATCCTATCCTCAATCCAATTCTATACTCTATCCTCTCCTATCCTCTATCCTATCCTATCCTCTATCCTATCCTATCCTCTATCCTATCCTCTCCTCAATCCTATCCTATCCTCTATCCTATCCTCTATCCTATCCTCTCCTCCATCCTATCCTATCCTCTATCCTATCCTATCCTCTATCCTATTCAATCTCATATCCTATCCTATCCTCTATCATATCCTATCCTCTATCCTATCCAATCCTCTATCCTATCCACTATCCTATCCTATCCTCTATCCTCTCCTATCCTCAATCCTATCCTATCCTATCCTCCATCCTATCCTATCCTCCATCCTATCCAATCCTCTATCCTATCCTCAATCCTATCCTCTATCCTATCCTATCTTCTATCCTATCCTATCCTCTATCCTATCCTATCCTCTATCCTATCTTATCCTCTATCCTATCCTGTCCTCTATTCTATCCTATCCTCTATCTTATCCTATCCTCTATCCTATCCTATACTCTATCCTATTCTATCCTCTATCCTATCCTATCCTCAATCCAATTCTATACTCTATCCTCTCCTATCCTCTATCCTATCCTATCCTCTATCCTATCCTATCCTCTATCCTATCCACCATCCTATCCTATCCTCTATCCTATCCTATCCTCAATCCTATCCTATCCTATCCTCCATCCTATCCTATCCTCTATCCTATCCTATCCTCTATCCTATCCTATCCTATCCTCTATCCTATCCTCTCCTCAATCCTATCCTATCCTCTATCCTATTCTATCCTCTATCCTATCCTATCCTCAATCCAATCCTATCCTCTATCCTATAATATCCTCTATGCTATCCTATCCCCAATTCTATCATATCCTCAATTCTATCCTATCCTGTATCCTATCCTATCATTTATGAAATCCTATCCTATCCTCAATCCAATCCTATACTCTATCCTATCCTATCCTCTATCGTATGCTCCATCCTATCCTATCCTCTATCCTATCCTCAATCCTATCCTATCCACTATCCTATCCTATCCTCAATCCTATTCTATCCCCTACCATATCCTTTCCTCTATCCTATCGTATCCTCTATCCTATCCTATCCTCTATCCTACCTTATCCTCTATCCTATCCTGTCCTCTATCTTATCCTATCCACTATCCTATCTTATCCTCTGTCCTATCCTGTCCTCTATTCTATCATATCCTCTATCTTATCCTATCCACTATCCTATCTTATCCTCCATCCTATCCTATCCTCTATCCTATCCTATCCTCAATCGTATTCTATCCTCTATCCTATCCAATCCCCTATCCTATCCTCTGTCCTATCCTATCCTCTATCCTATCCTATCCTCTATCGTATGCTCTATCCTATCCTATCCACTATCCTGTCCTATCCTCAATCCTATCCTATCCTCTATCCTATCCTATCCTCTATCCTATCCTATTTTATATCCTATCCTATCCTCTATCCTATCTTATCCTCTATCCTATCCTGTCCTCTATTCTATCCTATCCTCTATCTTATCCTATCCTCTATCCTATCCTATACTCTATCCTATTCTATCCTCCATCCTATCCTATCCTCAATCCAATTCTATACTCTATCCTCTCCTATCCTCTATCCTATCCTATCCTCTATCCTATCCTATCCTCTATCCTATCCTCTCCTCAATCCTATCCTATCCTCTATCCTATCCTCTATCCTATCCTCTCCTCCATCCTATCCTATCCTCTATCCTATCCTATCCTCTATCCTATTCAATCTCATATCCTATCCTATCCTCTATCATATCCTATCCTCTATCCTATCCAATCCTCTATCCTATCCACTATCCTATCCTATCCTCTATCCTCTCCTATCCTCAATCCTATCCTATCCTATCCTCCATCCTATCCTATCCTCCATCCTATCCAATCCCCTATCCTATCCTCAATCCTATCCTATCCTCATTCCTATCCTATCCTCAATCCTATCGTATCCTCTATCCTATAGTATCCTCTATCCTTTCCTATCCTCTATCCTATCCTATCCTCAATCCTATCCTATCCTCAATCCTATCCTATCCTCTTCTCTATCCTATCCTATCATCTATCATATCCTATCCTCTATCCTATCCTATCGTCTATCCTATCCTATCCTCTATCCTATCCTATCCTCTATCCTATCCTATCCTCTATCCTATAATATATTCTATCCCATCCTAATCTCTATCCTCTATCCTATCCTATCCTCTATCCTATCCTATCCTCTATCCTATCCTATCCTCTATCCTATCCAATTCTCTATCCTATCCTATCCTCTATCCAATCCTATCCTCTATCCTATCCTATCCTCTATCGTATGCTCCATCCTATCCTATCCTCTATCCTATCCTCAATCCTATCCTATCCACTATCCTATCCTATCCTCAATCCTATTCTATCCCCTACCATATCCTATCCTCTATCCTATCGTATCCTCTATCCTATCCTATCCTCTATCCTACCTTATCCTCTATCCTATCCTGTCCTCTATCCTATCCTATCCACTATCCTATCTTATCCTCTATCCTATCCTGTCCTCTATTCTATCCTATCCTCTATCTTATCCTATCCACTATCCTATCTTATCCTCTGTCCTATCCTGTCCTCTATTCTATCATATCCTCTATCTTATCCTATCCACTATCCTATCTTATCCTCCATCCTATCCTATCCTCTATCCTATCCTATCCTCAATCGTATTCTATCCTCTATCCTATCCAATCCCCTATCCTATCCTCTGTCCTATCCTATCCTCTATCCTATCCTATCCTCTATCGTATGCTCTATCCTATCCTATCCACTATCCTGTCCTATCCTCAATCCTATCCTATCCTCTATCCTATCCTATCCTCTATCCTATCCTATTTTCTATCCTATCCTATCCTCTATCCTATCTTATCCTCTATCCTATCCTGTCCTCTATTCTATCCTATCCTCTATCTTATCCTATCCTCTATCCTATCCTATACTCTATCCTATTCTATCCTCCATCCTATCCTATCCTCAATCCAATTCTATACTCTATCCTCTCCTATCCTCTATCCTATCCTATCCTCTATCCTATCCTATCCTCTATCCTATCCTCTATCCTATCCTCTCCTCCATCCTATCCTATCCTCTATCCTATCCTATCCTCTATCCTATTCAATCTCATATCCTATCCTATCCTCTATCATATCCTATCCTCTATCCTATCCAATCCTCTATCCTATCCACTATCCTATCCTATCCTCTATCCTCTCCTATCCTCAATCCTATCCTATCCTATCCTCCATCCTATCCTATCCTCCATCCTATCCAATCCCCTATCCTATCCTCAATCCTATCCTATCCTCATTCCTATCCTATCCTCAATCCTATCGTATCCTCTATCCTATAGTATCCTCTATCCTTTCCTATCCTCTATCCTATCCTATCCTCAATCCTATCCTATCCTCAATCCTATCCTATCCTCTTCTGTATCCTATCCTATCATCTATCATATCCTATCCTCTATCCTATCCTATCGTCTATCCTATCCTATCCTCTATCCTATCCTATCCTCTATCCTATCCTATCCTCTATCCTATAATATATTCTATCCCATCCTAATCTCTATCCTCTATCCTATCCTATCCTCTATCCTATCCTATCCTCTATCCTATCCAATTCTCTATCCTATCCTATCCTCTATCCAATCCTATCCTCTATCCTATCCTATCCTCTATCCTATCCAATTCTCTATCCTATCCTATCCTCTATCCAATCCTATCCTCTATCCTATAATATCCTCTATCCTATCCTATCTTCTATCCTATCCTATCCTCTATCCTATCCTATCCTCTATCCTATCTTATCCTCTATCCTATCCTGTCCTCTATTCTATCCTATCCTCTATCTTATCCTATCCTCTATCCTATCCTATACTCTATCCTATTCTATCCTCTATCCTATCCTATCCTCAATCCAATTCTATACTCTATCCTCTCCTATCCTCTATCCTATCCTATCCTCTATCCTATCCTATCCTCTATCCTATCCTCTCCTCAATCCTATCCTATCCTCTATCCTATCCTCTATCCTATCCTCTCCTCCATCCTATCCTATCCTCTATCCTATCCTTTCCTCTATCCTATTCAATCACATATCCTATCCTATCCTCTATCATATCCTATCCTCTATCGTATCCTATCTTCTATCGTATCCTATCCTCTATCCTATCCAATCCTCTATCCTATCCACTATCCTATCCTATCCTCTATCCTATCCTATCCTCAATCCTATCCTATCCTATCCTCCATCCTATCCTATCCTCCATCCTATCCAATCCCCTATCCTATCCTCAATCCTATCCTATCCTCATTCCTATCCTATCCTCAATCCTATCGTATCCTCTATCCTATAGTATCCTCTATCCTTTCCTATCCTCTATCCTATAATATATTCTATCCCATCCTAATCTCTATCCTGTCAATCCCCTATCCTATCCTCTATCCTATCCTATCCTCTATCCTATCCAATTCTCTATCCTATCCTATCCTCTATCCAATCCTATCCTCTATCCTATCCTATCCTCTATCCTATCCAATTCTCTATCCTATCCTATCCTCTATCCAATCCTATCCTCTATCCTATAATATCCTCTATCCTATCCTCTCCTCAATCCTATCCTATCCTCTATCCTATCCTCTCCTCCATCCTATCCTATCCTCCATCCTATCCTATCCTCTATCCTATCCTATCCTCTATCCTATCCTATCCTATCCTCTATCCTATCCTCTCCTCAATCCTATCCTATCCTCTATCCTATTCTATCCTCTATCCTATCCTATCCTCAATCCAATCCTATCCTGTATCCTATAATATCCTCTATGCTATCCTATCCCCAATTCTATCATATCCTCAATTCTATCCTATCCTGTATCCTATCCTATCATTTATGAAATCCTATCCTATCCTCAATCCAATCCTATACTCTATCCTATCCTATCCTCTATCGTATGCTCCATCCTATCCTATCCTCTATCCTATCCTCAATCCTATCCTATCCACTATCCTATCCTATCCTCAATCCTATTCTATCCCCTACCATATCCTATCCTCTATCCTATCGTATCCTCTATCCTATCCTATCCTCTATCCTACCTTATCCTCTATCCTATCCTGTCCTCTATCCTATCCTATCCACTACCCTATCTTATCCTCTATCCTATCCTGTCCTCTATTCTATCCTATCCTCTATCTTATCCTATCCACTATCCTATCTTATCCTCTGTCCTATCCTGTCCTCTATTCTATCATATCCTCTATCTTATCCTATCCACTATCCTATCTTATCCTCCATCCTATCCTATCCTCTATCCTATCCTATCCTCAATCGTATTCTATCCTCTATCCTATCCAATCCCCTATCCTATCCTCTGTCCTATCCTATCCTCTATCCTATCCTATCCTCTATCGTATGCTCTATCCTATCCTATCCACTATCCTGTCCTATCCTCAATCCTATCCTATCCTCTATCCTATCCTATCCTCTATCCTATCCTATTTTCTATCCTATCCTATCCTCTATCCTATCTTATCCTCTATCCTATCCTGTCCTCTATTCTATCCTATCCTCTATCTTATCCTATCCTCTATCCTATCCTATACTCTATCCTATTCTATCCTCCATCCTATCCTATCCTCAATCCAATTCTATACTCTATCCTCTCCTATCCTCTATCCTATCCTATCCTCTATCCTATCCTATCCTCTATCCTATCCTCTCCTCAATCCTATCCTATCCTCTATCCTATCCTCTATCCTATCCTCTCCTCCATCCTATCTTGTCCTCTATCCTATCCTATCCTCTATCCTATTCAATCTCATATCCTATCCTATCCTCTATCATATCCTATCCTCTATCCTATCCAATCCTCTATCCTATCCACTATCCTATCCTATCCTCTATCCTCTCCTATCCTCAATCCTATCCTATCCTATCCTCCATCCTATCCTATCCTCCATCCTATCCAATCCCCTATCCTATCCTCAATCCTATCCTATCCTCATTCCTATCCTATCCTCAATCCTATCGTATCCTCTATCCTATAGTATCCTCTATCCTTTCCTATCCTCTATCCTATCCTATCCTCAATCCTATCCTATCCTCAATCCTATCCTATCCTCTTCTCTATCCTATCCTATCATCTATCATATCCTATCCTCTATCCTATCCTATCCTCTATCCTATCCTATCCTCTATCCTATCCTATCCTCTATCCTATCCTATCCTCTATCCTATAATATATTCTATCCCATCCTAATCTCTATCCTCTATCCTATCCTATCCTCTATCCTATCCTATCCTCTATCCTATCCAATTCTCTATCCTATCCTATCCTCTATCCAATCCTATCCTCTATCCTATCCTATCCTCTATCCTATCCTATCCTCTATCGTATGCTCCATCCTATCCTATCCTCTATCCTATCCTCAATCCTATCCTATCCACTATCCTATCCTATCCTCAATCCTATTCTATCCCCTACCATATCCTTTCCTCTATCCTATCGTATCCTCTATCCTATCCTATCCTCTATCCTACCTTATCCTCTATCCTATCCTGTCCTCTATCCTATCCTATCCACTATCCTATCTTATCCTCTATCCTATCCTGTCCTCTATTCTATCCTATCCTCTATCTTATCCTATCCACTATCCTATCTTATCCTCTGTCCTATCCTGTCCTCTATTCTATCATATCCTCTATCTTATCCTATCCACTATCCTATCTTATCCTCCATCCTATCCTATCCTCTATCCTATCCTATCCTCAATCGTATTCTATCCTCTATCCTATCCAATCCCCTATCCTATCCTCTGTCCTATCCTATCCTCTATCCTATCCTATCCTCTATCGTATGCTCTATCCTATCCTATCCACTATCCTGTCCTATCCTCAATCCTATCCTATCCTCTATCCTATCCTATCCTCTATCCTATCCTATTTTATATCCTATCCTATCCTCTATCCTATCTTATCCTCTATCCTATCCTGTCCTCTATTCTATCCTATCCTCTATCTTATCCTATCCTCTATCCTATCCTATACTCTATCCTATTCTATCCTCCATCCTATCCTATCCTCAATCCAATTCTATACTCTATCCTCTCCTATCCTCTATCCTATCCTATCCTCTATCCTATCCTATCCTCTATCCTATCCTCTCCTCAATCCTATCCTATCCTCTATCCTATCCTCTATCCTATCCTCTCCTCCATCCTATCCTATCCTCTATCCTATCCTATCCTCTATCCTATTCAATCTCATATCCTATCCTATCCTCTATCATATCCTATCCTCTATCCTATCCAATCCTCTATCCTATCCACTATCCTATCCTATCCTCTATCCTCTCCTATCCTCAATCCTATCCTATCCTATCCTCCATCCTATCCTATCCTCCATCCTATCCAATCCCCTATCCTATCCTCAATCCTATCCTATCCTCATTCCTATCCTATCCTCAATCCTATCGTATCCTCTATCCTATAGTATCCTCTATCCTTTCCTATCCTCTATCCTATCCTATCCTCAATCCTATCCTATCCTCAATCCTATCCTATCCTCTTCTCTATCCTATCCTATCATCTATCATATCCTATCCTCTATCCTATCCTATCGTCTATCCTATCCTATCCTCTATCCTATCCTATCCTCTATCCTATCCTATCCTCTATCCTATAATATATTCTATCCCATCCTAATCTCTATCCTCTATCCTATCCTATCCTCTATCCTATCCTATCCTCTATCCTATCCTATCCTCTATCCTATCCAATTCTCTATCCTATCCTATCCTCTATCCAATCCTATCCTCTATCCTATCCTATCCTCTATCCTATCCTATCCTCTATCGTATGCTCCATCCTATCCTATCCTCTATCCTATCCTCAATCCTATCCTATCCACTATCCTATCCTATCCTCAATCCTATTCTATCCCCTACCATATCCTATCCTCTATCCTATCGTATCCTCTATCCTATCCTATCCTCTATCCTACCTTATCCTCTATCCTATCCTGTCCTCTATCCTATCCTATCCACTATCCTATCTTATCCTCTATCCTATCCTGTCCTCTATTCTATCCTATCCTCTATCTTATCCTATCCACTATCCTATCTTATCCTCTGTCCTATCCTGTCCTCTATTCTATCATATCCTCTATCTTATCCTATCCACTATCCTATCTTATCCTCCATCCTATCCTATCCTCTATCCTATCCTATCCTCAATCGTATTCTATCCTCTATCCTATCCAATCCCCTATCCTATCCTCTGTCCTATCCTATCCTCTATCCTATCCTATCCTCTATCGTATGCTCTATCCTATCCTATCCACTATCCTGTCCTATCCTCAATCCTATCCTATCCTCTATCCTATCCTATCCTCTATCCTATCCTATTTTCTATCCTATCCTATCCTCTATCCTATCTTATCCTCTATCCTATCCTGTCCTCTATTCTATCCTATCCTCTATCTTATCCTATCCTCTATCCTATCCTATACTCTATCCTATTCTATCCTCCATCCTATCCTATCCTCAATCCAATTCTATACTCTATCCTCTCCTATCCTCTATCCTATCCTATCCTCTATCCTATCCTATCCTCTATCCTATCCTCTATCCTATCCTCTCCTCCATCCTATCCTATCCTCTATCCTATCCTATCCTCTATCCTATTCAATCTCATATCCTATCCTATCCTCTATCATATCCTATCCTCTATCCTATCCAATCCTCTATCCTATCCACTATCCTATCCTATCCTCTATCCTCTCCTATCCTCAATCCTATCCTATCCTATCCTCCATCCTATCCAATCCCCTATCCTATCCTCAATCCTATCCTATCCTCATTCCTATCCTATCCTCAATCCTATCGTATCCTCTATCCTATAGTATCCTCTATCCTTTCCTATCCTCTATCCTATCCTATCCTCAATCCTATCCTATCCTCAATCCTATCCTATCCTCTTCTCTATCCTATCCTATCATCTATCATATCCTATCCTCTATCCTATCCTATCGTCTATCCTATCCTATCCTCTATCCTATCCTATCCTCTATCCTATCCTATCCTCTATCCTATAATATATTCTATCCCATCCTAATCTCTATCCTCTATCCTATCCTATCCTCTATCCTATCCTATCCTCTATCCTATCCAATTCTCTATCCTATCCTATCCTCTATCCAATCCTATCCTCTATCCTATCCTATCCTCTATCCTATCCAATTCTCTATCCTATCCTATCCTCTATCCAATCCTATCCTCTATCCTATAATATCCTCTATCCTATCCTATCTTCTATCCTATCCTATCCTCTATCCTATCCTATCCTCTATCCTATCTTATCCTCTATCCTATCCTGTCCTCTATTCTATCCTATCCTCTATCTTATCCTATCCTCTATCCTATCCTATACTCTATCCTATTCTATCCTCTATCCTATCCTATCCTCAATCCAATTCTATACTCTATCCTCTCCTATCCTCTATCCTATCCTATCCTCTATCCTATCCTATCCTCTATCCTATCCTCTCCTCAATCCTATCCTATCCTCTATCCTATCCTCTATCCTATCCTCTCCTCCATCCTATCCTATCCTCTATCCTATCCTTTCCTCTATCCTATTCAATCACATATCCTATCCTATCCTCTATCATATCCTATCCTCTATCGTATCCTATCTTCTATCGTATCCTATCCTCTATCCTATCCAATCCTCTATCCTATCCACTATCCTATCCTATCCTCTATCCTATCCTATCCTCAATCCTATCCTATCCTATCCTCCATCCTATCCTATCCTCCATCCTATCCAATCCCCTATCCTATCCTCAATCCTATCCTATCCTCATTCCTATCCTATCCTCAATCCTATCGTATCCTCTATCCTATAGTATCCTCTATCCTTTCCTATCCTCTATCCTATAATATATTCTATCCCATCCTAATCTCTATCCTGTCAATCCCCTATCCTATCCTCTATCCTATCCTATCCTCTATCCTATCCAATTCTCTATCCTATCCTATCCTCTATCCAATCCTATCCTCTATCCTATCCTATCCTCTATCCTATCCAATTCTCTATCCTATCCTATCCTCTATCCAATCCTATCCTCTATCCTATAATATCCTCTATCCTATCCTATCCTATCCTCTATCCTATCCTCTCCTCAATCCTATCCTATCCTCTATCCTATCCTCTCCTCCATCCTATCCTATCCTCTATCCTATCCTATCCTCTATCCTATTCAATCTCATATCCTATCCTATCCTCTATCATATCCTATCCTCTATCGTATCCTATCTTCTATCGTATCCTATCCTCTATCCTATCCAATCCTCTATCCTATCCACCATCCTATCCTATCCTCTATCCTATCCTATCATCAATCCTATCCTATCCTATCCTCCATCCTATCCTATCCTCTATCCTATCCTATCCTCTATCCTATCCTATCCTATCCTCTATCCTATCCTCTCCTCAATCCTATCCTATCCTCTATCCTATTCTATCCTCTATCCTATCCTATCCTCAATCCAATCCTATCCTCTATCCTATAATATCCTCTATGCTATCCTATCCCCAATTCTATCATATCCTCAATTCTATCCTATCCTCTATCCTATCCTATCATTTATGAAATCCTATCCTATCCTCAATCCAATCCTATACTCTATCCTATCCTATCCTCTATCGTATGCTCCATCCTATCCTATCCTCTATCCTATCCTCAATCCTATCCTATCCACTATCCTATCCTATCCTCAATCCTATTCTATCCCCTACCATATCCTATCCTCTATCCTATCGTATCCTCTATCCTATCCTATCCTCTATCCTACCTTATCCTCTATCCTATCCTGTCCTCTATCCTATCCTATCCACTATCCTATCTTATCCTCTATCCTATCCTGTCCTCTATTCTATCCTATCCTCTATCTTATCCTATCCACTATCCTATCTTATCCTCTGTCCTATCCTGTCCTCTATTCTATCAGATCCTCTATCTTATCCTATCCACTATCCTATCTTATCCTCCACCCTATCCTATCCTCTATCCTATCCTATCCTCAATCGTATTCTATCCTCTATCCTATCCAATCCCCTATCCTATCCTCTGTCCTATCCTATCCTCTATCCTATCCTATCCTCTATCGTATGCTCTATCCTATCCTATCCACTATCCTGTCCTATCCTCAATCCTATCCTATCCTCTATCCTATCCTATCCTCTATCCTATCCTATCCTCTATCCTATCCTATCCTCTATCCTATCCTATTTTCTATCCTATCCTATCCTCTATCCTATCTTATCCTCTATCCTATCCTGTCCTCTATTCTATCCTATCCTCTATCATATCCTATCCTCTATCCTATCCTATACTCTATCCTATTCTATCCTCCATCCTATCCTATCCTCAATCCAATTCTATACTCTATCCTCTCCTATCCTCTATCCTATCCTATCCTCTATCCTATCCTATCCTCTATCCTATCCTCTCCTCAATCCTATCCTATCCTCTATCCTATCCTCTATCCTATCCTCTCCTCCATCCTATCCTATCCTCTATCCTATCCTATCCTCTATCCTATTCAATCTCATATCCTATCCTATCCTCTATCATATCCTATCCTCTATCCTATCCTATCCTCTATCCTATCCTATCCTCTATCCTATCCTATCCTCTATCCTATCCTATTTTCTATCCTATCCTATCCTCTATCCTATCTTATCCTCTATCCTATCCTGTCCTCTATTCTATCCTATCCTCTATCATATCCTATCCTCTATCCTATCCTATACTCTATCCTATTCTATCCTCCATCCTATCCTATCCTCAATCCAATTCTATCCTCTATCCTATCCTATCCTCTATCGTATGCTCTATCCTATCCTATCCACTATCCTGTCCTATCCTCAATCCTATCCTATCCTCTATCCTATCCTATCCTCTATCCTATCCTATCCTCTATCCTATCCTATCCTCTATCCTATCCTATTTTCTATCCTATCCTATCCTCTATCCTATCTTATCCTCTATCCTATCCTGTCCTCTATTCTATCCTATCCTCTATCATATCCTATCCTCTATCCTATCCTATACTCTATCCTATTCTATCCTCCATCCTATCCTATCCTCAATCCAATTCTATACTCTATCCTCTCCCATCCTCTATCCTATCCTATCCTCTATCCTATCCTATCCTCTATCCTATCCTCTCCTCAATCCTATCCTATCCTCTATCCTATCCTCTATCCTATCCTCTCCTCCATCCTATCCTATCCTCATTCCTATCCTATCCTCAATCCTATCGTATCCTCTATCCTATAGTATCCTCTATCCTTTCCTATCCTCTATCCTATCCTATCCTCAATCCTATCCTATCCTCAATCCTATCCTATCCTCTTCTCTATCCTATCCTATCATCTATCATATCCTATCCTCTATCCTATCCTATCGTCTATCCTATCCTATCCTCTATCCTATCCTATCCTCTATCCTATCCTATCCTCTATCCTATAATATATTCTATCCCATCCTAATCTCTATCCTCTATCCTATCCTATCCTCTATCCTATCCTATCCTCTATCCTATCCAATTCTCTATCCTATCCTATCCTCTATCCAATCCTATCCTCTATCCTATCCTATCCTCTATCCTATCCAATTCTCTATCCTATCCTATCCTCTATCCAATCCTATCCTCTATCCTATAATATCCTCTATCCTATCCTATCCTATCCTCTATCCTATCCTCTCCTCAATCCTATCCTATCCTCTATCCTATCCTCTCCTCCATCCTATCCTATCCTCTATCCTATCCTATCCTCTATCCTATTCAATCTCATATCCTATCCTATCCAATCCCCTATCCTATCCTCTATCCTATCCTATCCTCAATCCTATCGAATCCTCTATCCTATCCTATCCTCTATGCTATCCTGTCCTCTACCCTATCCTATCCTCTATTCTATCCTATCGTCTATCCTATCATATCCTCTATCCTATCCTATCCTCTATCCTATCCTGTCCTCTATCCTATCATATCCTCTATCCTATCCTATCCTGTATCCTATCCTATCCTTTATTCTATCCAATCCCCTATCGTATCCTCTATCCTATCCTATCCTCTATCCTATCCTATCCTCTATCCTATCCTATCCTCTATTCTATCCTATCCTCTATCGTATCCTATCCTCTATCCTATCCAATCCTATATCGTATCCTCTAACCTATCCTATCCTCTATCCTATCCTATCCTCTATCCTATCCTATCCTCTATCCTATCCAGTCCCCTATCCTATCCTCTATTCTATCCTATCCTCTATCGTATCCTATCCTCTAAGCTATCCAATCCTATATCGTATCCTCTATCCTATCCTATCCTCTATCCTATCCTATCCTCTATCCTATCCTATCCTCTACCCTATCCTATCCTCTATCCAATCCTATCCTCTATCCTATCCTATCCTCTATCCTATCCTATCCTCTATCCCATCCAGTCCCGTATCCTATCCTCTATCATATCCTATCCTCTTTACTATAATATCATCTATCCTATCCTATCCTATCCTCTATCCTATCCTATCCTATCCTCTATCCTATCCTATCCTCTATCCTATCGTATCCTCTATCCTATCCTATCCTCTATCCTATCCTATCCTCTATCCTATCATATCCTCTATCCTATCCTATCCTGTATCCTATCCTATCCTCTATTCTATGCAATCCCCTATCCTATCATATCCTCTATCCTATCCTATCCTCTATCGTATCGTATCCTCTATCCTATCCTATCCTGTATCCTATCCTATCCTCTATCCTATCCAATCCTATATCCTATTCTCTATCCTATCCTATCCTCTATCCTATCCTATCCTCTATCGTATCCTATCCTCTATCCTATCCAATCCCATATCGTATCCTATATCCTATTCTATCCTCTATCCTATCCAATCCTATATCCTATTCTCTATCCTATCCTATCCTCTATCCTATCCTATCCTCTATCGTATCCTATCCTCTATCCTATCCAATCCCATATCGTATCCTCTATCCTATCATATCCTCTATCCTATCCTATCCTCTATGCTATCCTATCCTCTATTCTATCCTATCCTCTATCGTATCCTATCCTCTATCCTATCCAATCCTATATCGCATCCTCTATCCTATCCTATCCTCTATCCTATCCTATCCTCTATACTATCCAGTCCTCTATCCTATCCTCTATCATATCCTATCCTCTTTACTATAATATCATCTATCCTATCCTATCCTATCCCCTATCCTTTCCTATCCTCTATCCTATCCTATCCTCTATCCTATCCTATCCTCTATCCTATCCTATCCTCTATCCTATCCTATCCTCTATCCTATCCTATCCTCTATCCAATCCTATCCTCTATCCTATCCTATCATATCCTCTATCCTATCCTATCCTCTATCCTATCCTATGCTCTATCCTATCCTATCCTCTATCCTATCCTATCCTCTATCCTATCCTATCCTCTATCCTATCCTATCATATCCTCTATCCTATCCTATCCTATATCCTATCCTATCCTCTATACTATTGTATCCTCTATCCTACCCTATTCTCTATCCTATCCTATCCAATCCCCTATCCTATCCTCTATCCTATCCTATCCTCAATCCTATCGAATCCTCTATCCTATCCTATCCTCTATCCTATCCTATCCTCTATCCTATCCTATCCTCTATCCTATCCTATCCTCTATCCTATCCTATCCTCTATCCTATCATATCCTCTATCCTATCCTATCCTGTACCCTATCCTATCCTCTATTCTATCCAATCCCCTATCCTATCCTGTATCCTATCCTATCCTCTATCCTATCCTATCCTCTATCATATCCTATACTCTATCCTATCCTATCCTCTATCCTATTCTATCCTCTATCCTATCCAATCCTATATCCTATTCTCTATCCTATCCTATCCTCTATCCTATCCTATCCTCTATCAAATCCTACCCTCTATCCTATCCTATCCTATATCCTATCCTATCCTCTATCCTATCCAATCCCCTATCCTCTCCTCTATCCTATCCTATCCTCTATCCTATCCTATCCTCTATCCTATCCTATCCTCTATCCTATCATATCCTCTATCCTATCCTATCCTCTATCAAATCCTACCCTCTATCCTATCCTATCCTATATCATATCCTATACTCTATCCTATCCTATCCTCTATCCTATTCTATCCTCTATCCTATCCAATCCTATATCCTATCCTCTATCCTATCCTATCCTCTATCCTATCCTATCCTCTATCCTATCCTATCATATCCTCTATCCTATCCTATCCTATATCCTATCCTATCCTCTATACTATTGTATCCTCTATCCTACCCTATTCTCTATCCTATCCTATCCAATCCCCTATCCTATCCTCTATCCTATCCTATCCTCAATCCTATCGAATCCTCTATCCTATCCTATCCTCTATCCTATCCTATCCTCTATCCTATCCTATCCTCTATCCTATCCTATCCTCTATCCTATCCTATCGTCTATCCTATCCAATCCCCTATCCTCTCCTCTATCCTATCCTATACTCTATCATATCCTAATCTCTATCCTATCTTATCCTGTATCCTATTCTATACTCTATCCTATCCTTTCCGCTATCCTATCCTATCCTCTATCCTATCCTATCCTCTATCGTATCCTATCCTCTATCCTATCCTATCCTCTATCCTATCCTATCCTCTATCCTATCCTATCATATCCTCTATCCTATCCTATCCTATATCCTATCCTATCCTCTATACTATTGTATCCTCTATCCTACCCTATTCTCTATCCTATCCTATCCAATCCCCTATCCTATCCTCTATCCTATCCTATCCTCAATCCTATCGAATCCTCTATCCTATCCTATCCTCTATCCTATCCTATCCTCTATCCTATCCTATCCTCTATCCTATCCTATCCTCTATCCTATCATATCCTCTATCCTATCCTATCCTCTATCCTATCATATCCTCTATCCTATCCTATCCTGTACCCTATCCTATCCTCTATTCTATCAAATCCCCTATCCTATCCTGTATCCTATCCTATCCTATGCTCTATCCTATCCTATCCTCTATCCTATCCTATCCTATATCCTATCCTATCCTCTATACTATTGTATCCTCTATCCTACCCTATTCTCTATCCTATCCTATCCAATCCCCTATCCTATCCTCTATCCTATCCTATCCTCAATCGTATCGAATCCTCTATCCTATCCTATCCTCTACCCTATCCTATCCTCTATCCTATCCTATCCTCTATCCTATACTATCCTCTATCCTATCATATCCTCTATCCTATCCTATCCTGTACCCTATCCTATCCTCTATTCTATCCAATCCCCTATCCTATCCTGTATCCTATCCTATCCTCTATCCTATCCTATCCTCTATCATATCCTATCCTCTATCCTATCCTATCCTCTATCCTATCCTATCCTCTATCCTATCCTATCCTCTATCCTATTCTATCCTCTATCCTATCCAATCCTATATCCTGTTCTCTATCCTATCCTATCCTCTATCCTATCCTATCCTCTATCCTATTATACCCTCTATCCTATCCTATCCTATATCCTATCCTATCCTCTATCCTATCCAATCCCCTATCCTCTCCTCTATCCTATCCTATACTCTATCATATCCTAATCTCTATCCTATCTTATCCTGTATCCTATTCTATACTCTATCCTATCCTTTCCGCTATCCTATCCTATCCTCTATCCTATCCTATCCTCTATCGTATCCTATCCTCTATCCTATCCTATCCTCTATCCTATCCTATCCTCTATCCTATCCTATCCTCTATCATATCCTATCCTCTATCCTATCCTATCCTCTATCCTATTCTATCCTCTATCCTATCCAATCCCCTATCCTATCCTCTATCCTATCCTATCCTCAATCCTATCGAATCCTCTATCCTATCCTATCCTCTACCCTATCCTATCCTCTATCCTATCCTATCCTCTATCCTATCCTATCCTCTATCCTATCATATCCTCTATCCTATCCAATCCTATATCCTATTCTCTATCCTATCCTATCCTCTATCCTATCCTATCCTCTATCGTATCCTATCCTCTATCCTATCCAATCCCATATCGTATCCTCTATCCTATCATATCCTCTATCCTATCCTATCCTCTATCCTATCGTATTCTCTATTCTATCCTATCCTATATCGTATCCTATCCTCTAACCTATCCAATCCTATATCGTATCCTCTATCCTATCCTATCCTCTATCCTATCCTATCCTCTATCGTATCGTATCCTCTATCCTATCCTATCCTGTATCCTATCCTATCCTCTATCCTATCGAATACTATATCCTATTCTCTATCCTATCCTATCCTCTATCCTATCCTATCCTCTATCGTATCCTATCCTCTATCCTATCCAATCCCATATCGTATCCTATATCCTATTCTATCCTCTATCCTATCCAATCCTATATCCTATTCTCTATCCTATCCTTTCCGCTATCCTATCCTATCCTCTATCCTATCCTATCCTCTATCGTATCCTATCCTCTATCCTATCCTATCCTCTATCCTATCCTATCCTCTATCCTATCCTATCCTCTATCCTATCCTATCCTCTATCATATCCTATCCTCTATCCTATCCTATCCTCTATCCTATTCTATCCTCTATCCTATCCAATCCTATATCCTATCCTCTATCCTATCCTATCCTCTATCCTATTCTATCCTCTATCCTATTCTATCCTCTATCCTATCCAATCCCATATCGTATCCTCTATCCTATCATATCCTCTATCCTATCCTATCCTCTATCCTATCCTATCCTCTATTCTATCCTATCCTATATCGTATCCTATCCTCTAACCTATCCAATCCTATATCGTATCCTCTATCCCATCCTATCCTCTATCCTATCCTATCCTCTATCGTATCCTATCCTCTATCCTATCCAATTCTCTATCCTATCCTATCCTCTATCCAATCCTATCCTCTATCCTATCCTATCCTCTATCCTATCCAATTCTCTATCCTATCCAATTCTCTATCCTACCCTATCCTCTATCCTATCCTCTCCTAAATCCTATCCTATCCTCTATCCTATCCTCTCCTCCATCCTATCCTATCCTCTATCCTATCCTATCCTGTATCCTATCCTATCCTTTATTCTATCCAATCCCCTATCGTATCCTCTATCCTATCCTATCCTCTATCCTATCCTATCCTCTATCCTATCCTATCCTCTATCCTCTATCCTATCCTATCCTCTATCCTATCCTATCCTCTATCCTATCGTATTCTCTATTCTATCCTATCCTATATCGTATCCTATCCTCTAACCTATCCAATCCTATATCGTATCCTCTATCCTATCCTATCCTCTATCCTATCCTATCCTCTATCGTATCGTATCCTCTATCCTATCCTATCCTGTATCCTATCCTATCCTCTATCCTATCCAATCCTATATCCTATTCTCTATCCTATCCTATCCTCTATCCTATCCTCTCCTCAATCCTATCCTATCCTCTATCCTATCCTCTCCTCCATCCTATCCTATCCTCTATCCTATCCTATCCTGTATCCTATCCTATCCTTTATTCTATCCAATCCCCTATCGTATCCTCTATCCTATCCTATCCTCTATCCTATCCTATCCTCTATCCTATCCTATCCTCTATCCTCTATCCTATCCTATCCTCTATCCTATCCTATCCTCTATCCTATCGTATTCTCTATTCTATCCTATCCTATATCGTATCCTATCCTCTAACCTATCCAATCCTATATCGTATCCTCTATCCTATCCTATCCTCTATCCTATCCTATCCTCTATCGTACCGTATCCTCTATCCTATCCTATCCTGTATCCTATCCTATCCTCTATCCTATCCAATCCTATATCCTATTCTCTATCCTATCCTATCCTCTATCCTATCCTATCCTCTATCGTATCCTATCCTCTATCCTATCCAATCCCATATCGTATCCTATATCCTATCCTATCCTCTATCCTATCCTATCCTCTATCATATCCTATCCTCTATCCTATCCTATCCTCTATCCTATTCTATCCTCTATCCTATCCAATCCTATATCCTATCCTCTATCCTATCCTATCCTCTATCCTATTCTATCCTCTATCCTATCCAATCCTATATCCTATTCTCTATCCTATCCTATCCTCTATCCTATCCTATCCTCTATCGTATCCTATCCTCTATCCTATCCAATCCCATATCGTATCCTCTATCCTATCATATCCTCTATCCTATCCTATCCTCTATGCTATCCTATCCTCTATTCTATCCTATCCTCTATCGTATCCTATCCTCTATCCTATCCAATCCTATATCGCATCCTCTATCCTATCCTATCCTCTATCCTATCCTATCCTCTATCCTATCCAGTCCTCTATCCTATCCTCTATCATATCCTATCCTCTTTACTATAATATCATCTATCCTATCCTATCCTATCCCCTATCCTTTCCTATCCTCTATCCTATCCTCTCCTCAATCCTATCCTATCCTCTATCCTATCCTACACTCTATCCTATCCTATCCTATATCCTATCCTATCCTCTATCCTATCCAATCCCCTATCCTCTCCTCTATCCTATCCTATACTCTATCCTATCTTATCCTGTATCCTATTCTATACTCTATCCTATCCTTTCCGCTATCCTATCCTATCCTCTATCCTATCCTATCCTCTATCGTATCCTATCCTCTATCCTATCCTATCCTCTATCCTATCCTATCCTCTATCCTATCCTATCCTCTATCCTATCTTATCCTGTATCCTATTCTATACTCTATCGTATCCTCTATCCTATCATATCCTCTATCCTATCCTATCCTCTATCCTATCCTATCCTCTATTCTATCCTATCCTATATCGTATCCTATCCTCTAACCTATCCAATCCTATATCGTATCCTCTATCCCATCCTATCCTCTATCCTATCCTATCCTCTATCGTATCCTATCCTCTATCCTATCCAATTCTCTATCCTATCCTATCCTCTATCCAATCCTATCCTCTATCCTATCCTATCCTCTATCCTATCCAATTCTCTATCCTATCCAATTCTCTATCCTATCCTATCCTCTATCCTATCCTCTCCTCAATCCTATCCTATCCTCTATCCTATCCTCTCCTCCATCCTATCCTATCCTCTATCCTATCCTATCCTGTATCCTATCCTATCCTTTATTCTATCCAATCCCCTATCGTATCCTCTATCCTATCCTATCCTCTATCCTATCCTATCCTCTATCCTATCTTATCCTCTATCCTCTATCCTATCCTATCCTCTATCCTATCCTATCCTCTATCCTATCCTATCCTCTATTCTATCCTATCCTCTATCGTATCCTATCCTCTATCCAATCCAATCCTATACCGTATCCTCTATCCTATCCTATCCTCTATCCTCTATCCTATCCTACCCTCTATCCTATCATATCCTCTATCCTATCCTATCCTCTATCCTATCCTATCCTCTATTCTATCCTATCCTCTATCGTATCCTATCCTCTAAGCTATCCAATCCTATATCGTATCCTCTATCCTATCCTATCCTCTATCCTATCCTATCCTCTATCCTATCCTATCCTCTACCCTATCCTATCCTCTATCCAATCCTATCCTCTATCCTATCCTATCCTCTATCCTATCCTATCCTCTATCCCATCCAGTCCCGTATCCTATCCTCTATCATATCCTATCCTCTTTACTATAATATCATCTATCCTATCCTATCCTATCCTCTATCCTATCCTATCCTCTATCCTATCGTATCCTCTATCCTATCCTATCCTCTATCCTATCCTATCCTCTATGCTATCATATCCTCTATCCTATCCTATCCTGTATCCTATCCTATCCTCTATTCTATCCAATCCCCTATCCTATCATATCCTCTATCCTATCCTATCCTCTATCGTATCGTATCCTCTATCCTATCCTATCCTGTATCCTATCCTATCCTCTATCCTATCCAATCCTATATCCTATTCTCTATCCTATCCTATCCTCTATCCTATCGTATCCTCTATCGTATCCTATCCTCTATCCTATCCAATCCCATATCGTATCCTATATCCTATTCTATCCTCTATCCTATCCAATCCTATATCCTATTCTCTATCCTATCCTATCCTCTATCCTATCCTATCCTCTATCGTATCCTATCCTCTATCCTATCCAATCCCATATCGTATCCTCTATCCTATCATATCCCCTATCCTATCCTATCCTCTATGCTATCCTATCCTCTATTCTATCCTATCCTCTATCGTATCCTATCCTCTATCCTATCCAATCCTATATCGCATCCTCTATCCTATCCTATCCTCTATCATATCCTATCCTCTATCCTATCCTATCCTCTATCCTATCCTATCCTCTATCCTATCCTATCCTCTATCCTATTCTATCCTCTATCCTATCCAATCCTATATCCTGTTCTCTATCCTATCCTATCCTCTATCCTATCCTATCCTCTATCCTATTATACCCTCTATCCTATCCTATCCTATATCCTATCCTATCCTCTATCCTATCCAATCCTCTATCCTCTCCTCTATCCTATCCTATACTCTATCATATCCTAATCTCTATCCTATCTTATCCTGTATCCTATTCTATACTCTATCCTATCCTTTCCGCTATCCTATCCTATCCTCTATCCTATCCTATCCTCTATCGTATCCTATCCTCTATCCTATCCTATCCTCTATCCTATCCTATCCTCTATCCTATCCTATCCTCTATCATATCCTATCCTCTATCCTATCCTATCCTCTATCCTATTCTATCCTCTATCCTATCCAATCCCCTATCCTATCCTCTATCCTATCCTATCCTCAATCCTATCGAATCCTCTATCCTATCCTATCCTCTACCCTATCCTATCCTCTATCCTATCCTATCCTCTATCCTATCCTATCCTCTATCCTATCATATCCTCTATCCTATCCAATCCTATATCCTATTCTCTATCCTATCCTATCCTCTATCCTATCCTATCCTCTATCGTATCCTATCCTCTATCCTATCCAATCCCATATCGTATCCTCTATCCTATCATATCCTCTATCCTATCCTATCCTCTATCCTATCGTATTCTCTATTCTATCCTATCCTATATCGTATCCTATCCTCTAACCTATCCAATCCTATATCGTATCCTCTATCCTATCCTATCCTCTATCCTATCCTATCCTCTATCGTATCGTATCCTCTATCCTATCCTATCCTGTATCCTATCCTATCCTCTATCCTATCGAATACTATATCCTATTCTCTATCCTATCCTATCCTCTATCCTATCCTATCCTCTATCGTATCCTATCCTCTATCCTATCCAATCCCATATCGTATCCTATATCCTATTCTATCCTCTATCCTATCCAATCCTATATCCTATTCTCAATCCTATCCTTTCCGCTATCCTATCCTATCCTCTATCCTATCCTATCCTCTATCGTATCCTATCCTCTATCCTATCCTATCCTCTATCCTATCCTATCCTCTATCCTATCCTATCCTCTATCCTATCCTATCCTCTATCATATCCTATCCTCTATCCTATCCTATCCTCTATCCTATTCTATCCTCTATCCTATCCAATCCTATATCCTATCCTCTATCCTATCCTATCCTCTATCCTATTCTATCCTCTATCCTATTCTATCCTCTATCCTATCCAATCCCATATCGTATCCTCTATCCTATCATATCCTCTATCCTATCCTATCCTCTATCCTATCCTATCCTCTATTCTATCCTATCCTATATCGTATCCTATCCTCTAACCTATCCAATCCTATATCGTATCCTCTATCCCATCCTATCCTCTATCCTATCCTATCCTCTATCGTATCCTATCCTCTATCCTATCCAATTCTCTATCCTATCCTATCCTCTATCCAATCCTATCCTCTATCCTATCCTATCCTCTATCCTATCCAATTCTCTATCCTATCCAATTCTCTATCCTACCCTATCCTCTATCCTATCCTCTCCTAAATCCTATCCTATCCTCTATCCTATCCTCTCCTCCATCCTATCCTATCCTCTATCCTATCCTATCCTGTATCCTATCCTATCCTTTATTCTATCCAATCCCCTATCGTATCCTCTATCCTATCCTATCCTCTATCCTATCCTATCCTCTATCCTATCCTATCCTCTATCCTATCCTATCCTCTATCCTCTATCCTATCCTATCCTCTATCCTATCCTATCCTCTATCCTATCGTATTCTCTATTCTATCCTATCCTATATCGTATCCTATCCTCTAACCTATCCAATCCTATATCGTATCCTCTATCCTATCCTATCCTCTATCCTATCCTATCCTCTATCGTATCGTATCCTCTATCCTATCCTATCCTGTATCCTATCCTATCCTCTATCCTATCCAATCCTATATCCTATTCTCTATCCTATCCTATCCTCTATCCTATCCTCTCCTCAATCCTATCCTATCCTCTATCCTATCCTCTCCTCCATCCTATCCTATCCTCTATCCTATCCTATCCTGTATCCTATCCTATCCTTTATTCTATCCAATCCCCTATCGTATCCTCTATCCTATCCTATCCTCTATCCTATCCTATCCTCTATCCTATCCTATCCTCTATCCTCTATCCTATCCTATCCTCTATCCTATCCTATCCTCTATCCTATCGTATTCTCTATTCTATCCTATCCTATATCGTATCCTATCCTCTAACCTATCCAATCCTATATCGTATCCTCTATCCTATCCTATCCTCTATCCTATCCTATCCTCTATCGTACCGTATCCTCTATCCTATCCTATCCTGTATCCTATCCTATCCTCTATCCTATCCAATCCTATATCCTATTCTCTATCCTATCCTATCCTCTATCCTATCCTATCCTCTATCGTATCCTATCCTCTATCCTATCCAATCCCATATCGTATCCTATATCCTATCCTATCCTCTATCCTATCCTATCCTCTATCATATCCTATCCTCTATCCTATCCTATCCTCTATCCTATTCTATCCTCTATCCTATCCAATCCTATATCCTATCCTCTATCCTATCCTATCCTCTATCCTATTCTATCCTCTATCCTATCCAATCCTATATCCTATTCTCTATCCTATCCTATCCTCTATCCTATCCTATCCTCTATCGTATCCTATCCTCTATCCTATCCAATCCCATATCGTATCCTCTATCCTATCATATCCTCTATCCTATCCTATCCTCTATGCTATCCTATCCTCTATTCTATCCTATCCTCTATCGTATCCTATCCTCTATCCTATCCAATCCTATATCGCATCCTCTATCCTATCCTATCCTCTATCCTATCCTATCCTCTATCCTATCCAGTCCTCTATCCTATCCTCTATCATATCCTATCCTCTTTACTATAATATCATCTATCCTATCCTATCCTATCCCCTATCCTTTCCTATCCTCTATCCTATCCTCTCCTCAATCCTATCCTATCCTCTATCCTATCCTACACTCTATCCTATCCTATCCTATATCCTATCCTATCCTCTATCCTATCCAATCCCCTATCCTCTCCTCTATCCTATCCTATACTCTATCCTATCTTATCCTGTATCCTATTCTATACTCTATCCTATCCTTTCCGCTATCCTATCCTATCCTCTATCCTATCCTATCCTCTATCGTATCCTATCCTCTATCCTATCCTATCCTCTATCCTATCCTATCCTCTATCCTATCCTATCCTCTATCCTATCTTATCCTGTATCCTATTCTATACTCTATCGTATCCTCTATCCTATCATATCCTCTATCCTATCCTATCCTCTATCCTATCCTATCCTCTATTCTATCCTATCCTATATCGTATCCTATCCTCTAACCTATCCAATCCTATATCGTATCCTCTATCCCATCCTATCCTCTATCCTATCCTATCCTCTATCGTATCCTATCCTCTATCCTATCCAATTCTCTATCCTATCCTATCCTCTATCCAATCCTATCCTCTATCCTATCCTATCCTCTATCCTATCCAATTCTCTATCCTATCCAATTCTCTATCCTATCCTATCCTCTATCCTATCCTCTCCTCAATCCTATCCTATCCTCTATCCTATCCTCTCCTCCATCCTATCCTATCCTCTATCCTATCCTATCCTGTATCCTATCCTATCCTTTATTCTATCCAATCCCCTATCGTATCCTCTATCCTATCCTATCCTCTATCCTATCCTATCCTCTATCCTATCTTATCCTCTATCCTCTATCCTATCCTATCCTCTATCCTATCCTATCCTCTATCCTATCCTATCCTCTATTCTATCCTATCCTCTATCGTATCCTATCCTCTATCCAATCCAATCCTATACCGTATCCTCTATCCTATCCTATCCTCTATCCTCTATCCTATCCTACCCTCTATCCTATCATATCCTCTATCCTATCCTATCCTCTATCCTATCCTATCCTCTATTCTATCCTATCCTCTATCGTATCCTATCCTCTAAGCTATCCAATCCTATATCGTATCCTCTATCCTATCCTATCCTCTATTATATCCTATCCTCTATCCTATCCTATCCTCTACCCTATCCTATCCTCTATCCAATCCTATCCTCTATCCTATCCTATCCTCTATCCTATCCTATCCTCTATCCCATCCAGTCCCGTATCCTATCCTCTATCATATCCTATCCTCTTTACTATAATATCATCTATCCTATCCTATCCTATCCTCTATCCTATCCTATCCTCTATCCTATCGTATCCTCTATCCTATCCTATCCTCTATCCTATCCTATCCTCTATGCTATCATATCCTCTATCCTATCCTATCCTGTATCCTATCCTATCCTCTATTCTATCCAATCCCCTATCCTATCATATCCTCTATCCTATCCTATCCTCTATCGTATCGTATCCTCTATCCTATCCTATCCTGTATCCTATCCTATCCTCTATCCTATCCAATCCTATATCCTATTCTCTATCCTATCCTATCCTCTATCCTATCCTATCCTCTATCGTATCCTATCCTCTATCCTATCCAATCCCATATCGTATCCTATATCCTATTCTATCCTCTATCCTATCCAATCCTATATCCTATTCTCTATCCTATCCTATCCTCTATCCTATCCTATCCTCTATCGTATCCTATCCTCTATCCTATCCAATCCCATATCGTATCCTCTATCCTATCATATCCCCTATCCTATCCTATCCTCTATGCTATCCTATCCTCTATTCTATCCTATCCTCTATCGTATCCTATCCTCTATCCTATCCAATCCTATATCGCATCCTCTATCCTATCCTATCCTCTATCCTATCCTATCCTCTATCCTATCCAGTCCTCTATCCTATCCTCTATCATATCCTATCCTCTTTACTATAATATCATCTATCCTATCCTATCCTATCCCCTATCCTTTCCTATCCTCTATCCTATCCTATCCTCTATCCTATCCTATCGTCTATCCTATCCTATCCTCTATCCTATCCTATCCTCTATCCAATCCTATCCTCTATCCTATCCTATCATATCCTCTATCCTATCCTATCCTCTATCCTATCCTATGCTCTATCCTATCCTATCCTCTATCCTATCCTATGCTCTATCCTACCCTATCCTCTATCCTATCCTCTCCTAAATCCTATCCTATCCTCTATCCTATCCTCTCCTCCATCCTATCCTATCCTCTATCCTATCCTATCCTGTATCCTATCCTATCCTTTATTCTATCCAATCTCCTATCGTATCCTCTATCCTATCCTATCCTCTATCCTATCCTATCCTCTATCCTATCCTATCCTCTATCCTATCCTATCCTCTATCCTATCCTATCCTCTATCCTCTATCCTATTCTATCCTCTATCCTATCCAATCCTATATCCTATCCTCTATCCTATCCTATCCTCTATCCTATTCTATCCTCTATCCTATCCAATCCTATATCCTATTCTCTATCCTATCCTATCCTCTATCCTATCCTATCCTCTATCGTATCCTATCCTCTATCCTATCCAATCCCATATCGTATCCTCTATCCTATCATATCCTCTATCCTATCCTATCCTCTATGCTATCCTATCCTCTATTCTATCCTATCCTCTATCGTATCCTATCCTCTATCCTATCCAATCCTATATCGCATCCTCTATCCTATCCTATCCTCTATCCTATCCTATCCTCTATCCTATCCAGTCCTCTATCCTATCCTCTATCATATCCTATCCTCTTTACTATAATATCATCTATCCTATCCTATCCTATCCCCTATCCTTTCCTATCCTCTATCCTATCCTCTCCTCAATCCTATCCTATCCTCTATCCTATCCTACACTCTATCCTATCCTATCCTATATCCTATCCTATCCTCTATCCTATCCAATCCCCTATCCTCTCCTCTATCCTATCCTATACTCTATCCTATCTTATCCTGTATCCTATTCTATACTCTATCCTATCCTTTCCGCTATCCTATCCTATCCTCTATCCTATCCTATCCTCTATCGTATCCTATCCTCTATCCTATCCTATCCTCTATCCTATCCTATCCTCTATCCTATCCTATCCTCTATCCTATCTTATCCTGTATCCTATTCTATACTCTATCGTATCCTCTATCCTATCATATCCTCTATCCTATCCTATCCTCTATCCTATCCTATCCTCTATTCTATCCTATCCTATATCGTATCCTATCCTCTAACCTATCCAATCCTATATCGTATCCTCTATCCCATCCTATCCTCTATCCTATCCTATCCTCTATCGTATCCTATCCTCTATCCTATCCAATTCTCTATCCTATCCTATCCTCTATCCAATCCTATCCTCTATCCTATCCTATCCTCTATCCTATCCAATTCTCTATCCTATCCAATTCTCTATCCTATCCTATCCTCTATCCTATCCTCTCCTCAATCCTATCCTATCCTCTATCCTATCCTCTCCTCCATCCTATCCTATCCTCTATCCTATCCTATCCTGTATCCTATCCTATCCTTTATTCTATCCAATCCCCTATCGTATCCTCTATCCTATCCTATCCTCTATCCTATCCTATCCTCTATCCTATCTTATCCTCTATCCTCTATCCTATCCTATCCTCTATCCTATCCTATCCTCTATCCTATCCTATCCTCTATTCTATCCTATCCTCTATCGTATCCTATCCTCTATCCAATCCAATCCTATACCGTATCCTCTATCCTATCCTATCCTCTATCCTCTATCCTATCCTACCCTCTATCCTATCATATCCTCTATCCTATCCTATCCTCTATCCTATCCTATCCTCTATTCTATCCTATCCTCTATCGTATCCTATCCTCTAAGCTATCCAATCCTATATCGTATCCTCTATCCTATCCTATCCTCTATCCTATCCTATCCTCTATCCTATCCTATCCTCTACCCTATCCTATCCTCTATCCAATCCTATCCTCTATCCTATCCTATCCTCTATCCTATCCTATCCTCTATCCCATCCAGTCCCGTATCCTATCCTCTATCATATCCTATCCTCTTTACTATAATATCATCTATCCTATCCTATCCTATCCTCTATCCTATCCTATTCTCTATCCTATCGTATCCTCTATCCTATCCTATCCTCTATCCTATCCTATCCTCTATGCTATCATATCCTCTATCCTATCCTATCCTGTATCCTATCCTATCCTCTATTCTATCCAATCCCCTATCCTATCATATCCTCTATCCTATCCTATCCTCTATCGTATCGTATCCTCTATCCTATCCTATCCTGTATCCTATCCTATCCTCTATCCTATCCAATCCTATATCCTATTCTCTATCCTATCCTATCCTCTATCCTATCCTATCCTCTATCGTATCCTATCCTCTATCCTATCCAATCCCATATCGTATCCTATATCCTATTCTATCCTCTATCCTATCCAATCCTATATCCTATTCTCTATCCTATCCTATCCTCTATCCTATCCTATCCTCTATCGTATCCTATCCTCTATCCTATCCAATCCCATATCGTATCCTCTATCCTATCATATCCCCTATCCTATCCTATCCTCTATGCTATCCTATCCTCTATTCTATCCTATCCTCTATCGTATCCTATCCTCTATCCTATCCAATCCTATATCGCATCCTCTATCCTATCCTATCCTCTATCCTATCCTATCCTCTATCCTATCCAGTCCTCTATCCTATCCTCTATCATATCCTATCCTCTTTACTATAATATCATCTATCCTATCCTATCCTATCCCCTATCCTTTCCTATCCTCTATCCTATCCTATCCTCTATCCTATCCTATCGTCTATCCTATCCTATCCTCTATCCTATCCTATCCTCTATCCAATCCTATCCTCTATCCTATCCTATCATATCCTCTATCCTATCCTATCCTCTATCCTATCCTATGCTCTATCCTATCCTATCCTCTATCCTATCCTATGCTCTATCCTACCCTATCCTCTATCCTATCCTCTCCTAAATCCTATCCTATCCTCTATCCTATCCTCTCCTCCATCCTATCCTATCCTCTATCCTATCCTATCCTGTATCCTATCCTATCCTTTATTCTATCCAATCTCCTATCGTATCCTCTATCCTATCCTATCCTCTATCCTATCCTATCCTCTATCCTATCCTATATCGTATCCTATCCTCTAACCTATCCAATCCTATATCGTATCCTCTATCCTATCCTATCCTCTATCCTATCCTATCCTCTATCGTATCGTATCCTCTATCCTATCCTATCCTGTATCCTATCCTATCCTCTATCCTATCCAATCCTATATCCTATTCTCTATCCTATCCTATCCTCTATCCTATCCTCTCCTCAATCCTATCCTATCCTCTATCCTATCCTCTCCTCCATCCTATCCTATCCTCTATCCTATCCTATCCTGTATCCTATCCTATCCTTTATTCTATCCAATCCCCTATCGTATCCTCTATCCTATCCTATCCTCTATCCTATCCTATCCTCTATCCTATCCTATCCTCTATCCTCTATCCTATCCTCTATCCTATCCTATCCTCTATCCTATCGTATTCTCTATTCTATCCTATCCTATATCGTATCCTATCCTCTAACCTATCCAATCCTATATCGTATCCTCTATCCTATCCTATCCTCTATCCTATCCTATCCTCTATCGTACCGTATCCTCTATCCTATCCTATCCTGTATCCTATCCTATCCTCTATCCTATCCAATCCTATATCCTATTCTCTATCCTATCCTATCCTCTATCCTATCCTATCCTCTATCGTATCCTATCCTCTATCCTATCCAATCCCATATCGTATCCTATATCCTATCCTATCCTCTATCCTATCCTATCCTCTATCATATCCTATCCTCTATCCTATCCTATCCTCTATCCTATTCTATCCTCTATCCTATCCAATCCTATATCCTATCCTCTATCCTATCCTATCCTCTATCCTATTCTATCCTCTATCCTATCCAATCCTATATCCTATTCTCTATCCTATCCTATCCTCTATCCTATCCTATCCTCTATCGTATCCTATCCTCTATCCTATCCAATACCATATCGTATCCTCTATCCTATCATATCCTCTATCCTATCCTATCCTCTATGCTATCCTATCCTCTATTCTATCCTATCCTCTATCGTATCCTATCCTCTATCCTATCCAATCCTATATCGCATCCTCTATCCTATCCTATCCTCTATCCTATCCTATCCTCTATCCTATCCAGTCCTCTATCCTATCCTCTATCATATCCTATCCTCTTTACTATAATATCATCTATCCTATCCTATCCTATCCCCTATCCTTTCCTATCCTCTATCCTATCCTCTCCTCAATCCTATCCTATCCTCTATCCTATCCTACACTCTATCCTATCCTATCCTATATCCTATCCTATCCTCTATCCTATCCAATCCCCTATCCTCTCCTCTATCCTATCCTATACTCTATCCTATCTTATCCTGTATCCTATTCTATACTCTATCCTATCCTTTCCGCTATCCTATCCTATCCTCTATCCTATCCTATCCTCTATCGTATCCTATCCTCTATCCTATCCTATCCTCTATCCTATCCTATCCTCTATCCTATCCTATCCTCTATCCTATCTTATCCTGTATCCTATTCTATACTCTATCGTATCCTCTATCCTATCATATCCTCTATCCTATCCTATCCTCTATCCTATCCTATCCTCTATTCTATCCTATCCTATATCGTATCCTATCCTCTAACCTATCCAATCCTATATCGTATCCTCTATCCCATCCTATCCTCTATCCTATCCTATCCTCTATCGTATCCTATCCTCTATCCTATCCAATTCTCTATCCTATCCTATCCTCTATCCAATCCTATCCTCTATCCTATCCTATCCTCTATCCTATCCAATTCTCTATCCTATCCAATTCTCTATCCTATCCTATCCTCTATCCTATCCTCTCCTCAATCCTATCCTATCCTCTATCCTATCCTATCCTCTATCGTATCGTATCCTCTATCCTATCCTATCCTGTATCCTATCCTATCCTCTATCCTATCCAATCCTATATCCTATTCTCTATCCTATCCTATCCTCTATCCTATCCTATCCTCTATCGTATCCTATCCTCTATCCTATCCAATCCCATATCGTATCCTATATCCTATTCTATCCTCTATCCTATCCAATCCTATATCCTATTCTCTATCCTATCCTATCCTCTATTCTATCCTATCCTCTATCGTATCCTATCCTCTATCCTATCCAATCCTATATCGCATCCTCTATCCTATCCTATCCTCTATCCTATCCTATCCTCTATCCTATCCAGTCCTCTATCCTATCCTCTATCATATCCTATCCTCTTTACTATAATATCATCTATCCTATCCTATCCTATCCCCTATCCTTTCCTATCCTCTATCCTATCCTATCCTCTATCCTATCCTATCGTCTATCCTATCCTATCCTCTATCCTATCCTATCCTCTATCCAATCCTATCCTCTATCCTATCCTATCATATCCTCTATCCTATCCTATCCTCTATCCTATCCTATGCTCTATCCTATCCTATCCTCTATCCTATCCTATGCTCTATCCTATCCTATCCTCTATCCTATCCTATCCTCTATCCTATCCTATCCTCTATCCTATCCTATCATATCCTCTATCCTATTATATCCTATATCCTATCCTATCCTCTATACTATTGTATCCTCTATCCTACCCTATTCTCTATCCTATCCTATCCAATCCCCTATCCTATCCTCTATCCTATCCTATCCTCAATCCTATCGAATCCTCTATCCTATCCTATCCTCTATCCTATCCTATCCTCTATCCTATCCTATCCTCTATCATATCCTATCCTCTATCCTATCCTATCCTCTATCCTCTCCTCTATCCTATCCTATACTCTATCATATCCTAATCTCTATCCTATCCTATCCTCTATCCTATCCTATCCTCTATCCTATCCTATCCTCTATCCTATCCTATCCTCTATCATATCCTATCCTCTATCCTATCCTATCCTCTATCCTATTCTATCCTCTAACCTATCCAATCCTATATCGTATCCTCTATCCCATCCTATCCTCTATCCTATCCTATCCTCTATCGTATCCTATCCTCTATCCTATCCAATTCTCTATCCTATCCTATCCTCTATCCAATCCTATCCTCTATCCTATCCTATCCTCTATCCTATCCAATTCTCTATCCTATCCAATTCTCTATCCTATCCTATCCTCTATCCTATCCTCTCCTCAATCCTATCCTATCCTCTATCCTATCCTCTCCTCCATCCTATCCTATCCTCTATCCTATCCTATCCTGTATCCTATCCTATCCTTTATTCTATCCAATCCCCTATCGTATCCTCTATCCTATCCTATCCTCTATCCTATCCTATCCTCTATCCTATCCTATCCTCTATCCTCTATCCTATCCTATCCTCTATCCTATCCTATCCTCTATCCTATCCTATCCTCTATTCTATCCTATCCTCTATCGTATCCTATCCTCTATCCAATCCAATCCTATACCGTATCCTCTATCCTATCCTATCCTCTATCCTCTATCCTATCCTACCCTCTATCCTATCATATCCTCTATCCTATCCTATCCTCTATCCTATCCTATCCTCTATTCTATCCTATCCTCTATCGTATCCTATCCTCTAAGCTATCCAATCCTATATCGTATCCTCTATCCTATCCTATCCTCTATCCTATCCTATCCTCTATCCTATCCTATCCTCTACCCCATCCAGTCCCGTATCCTATCCTCTATCATATCCTATCCTCTTTACTATAATATCATCTATCCTATCCTATCCTATCCTCTATCCTATCCTATCCTCTATCCTATCGTATCCTCTATCCTATCCTATCCTCTATCCTATCCTATCCTCTATCCTATCCTATCCTCTATCCTATCCTATCCTCTATCCTCTCCTCTATCCTATCCTATACTCAATCATATCCTAATCTCTATCCTATCCTATCCTCTATCCTATCCTATCCTCTATCCTATCCTATCCTCTATCCTATCCTATCCTCTATCATATCCTATCCTCTATCCTATCCTATCCTCTATCCTATTCTATCCTCTAACCTATCCAATCCTATATCGTATCCTCTATCCCATCCTATCCTCTATCCTATCCTATCCTCCATCGTATCCTATCCTCTATCCTATCCAATTCTCTATCCTATCCTATCCTCTATCCAATCCTATCCTCTATCCTATCCTATCCTCTATCCTATCCAATTCTCTATCCTATCCAATTCTCTATCCTATCCTATCCTCTATCCTATCCTCTCCTCAATCCTATCCTATCCTCTATCCTATCCTCTCCTCCATCCTATCCTATCCTCTATCCTATCCTATCCTGTATCCTATCCTATCCTTTATTCTATCCAATCCCCTATCGTATCCTCTATCCTATCCTATCCTCTATCCTATCCTATCCTCTATCCTATCCTATCCTCTATCCTCTATCCTATCCTATCCTCTATCCTATCCTATCCTCTATCCTATCCTATCCTCTATTCTATCCTATCCTCTATCGTATCCTATCCTCTATCCAATCCAATCCTATACCGTATCCTCTATCCTATCCTATCCTCTATCCTCTATCCTATCCTACCCTCTATCCTATCATATCCTCTATCCTATCCTATCCTCTATCCTATCCTATCCTCTATTCTATCCTATCCTCTATCGTATCCTATCCTCTAAGCTATCCAATCCTATATCGTATCCTCTATCCTATCCTATCCTCTATCCTATCCTATCCTCTATCCTATCCAATTCTCTATCCTATCCAATTCTCTATCCTATCCTATCCTCTATCCTATCCTCTCCTCAATCCTATCCTATCCTCTATCCTATCCTATCCTCTATCGTATCGTATCCTCTATCCTATCCTATCCTGTATCCTATCCTATCCTCTATCCTATCCAATCCTATATCCTATTCTCTATCCTATCCTATCCTCTATCCTATCCTATCCTCTATCGTATCCTATCCTCTATCCTATCCAATCCCATATCGTATCCTATATCCTATTCTATCCTCTATCCTATCCAATCCTATATCCTATTCTCTATCCTATCCTATCCTCTATCCTATCCTATCCTCTATCGTATCCTATCCTCTATCCTATCCAATCCCATATCGTATCCTCTATCCTATCATATCCTCTATCCTATCCTATCCTCTATGCTATCCTATCCTCTATTCTATCCTATCCTCTATCGTATCCTATCCTCTATCCTATCCAATCCTATATCGCATCCTCTATCCTATCCTATCCTCTATCCTATCCTATCCTCTATCCTATCCAGTCCTCTATCCTATCCTCTATCATATCCTATCCTCTTTACTATAATATCATCTATCCTATCCTATCCTATCCCCTATCCTTTCCTATCCTCTATCCTATCCTATCCTCTATCCTATCCTATCGTCTATCCTATCCTATCCTCTATCCTATCCTATCCTCTATCCAATCCTATCCTCTATCCTATCCTATCATATCCTCTATCCTATCCTATCCTCTATCCTATCCTATGCTCTATCCTATCCTATCCTCTATCCTATCCTATGCTCTATCCTATCCTATCCTCTATCCTATCCTATCCTCTATCCTATCCTATCCTCTATCCTATCCTATCATATCCTCTATCCTATTATATCCTATATCCTATCCTATCCTCTATACTATTGTATCCTCTATCCTACCCTATTCTCTATCCTATCCTATCCAATCCCCTATCCTATCCTCTATCCTATCCTATCCTCAATCCTATCGAATCCTCTATCCTATCCTATCCTCTATCCTATCCTATCCTCTATCCTATCCTATCCTCTATCATATCCTATCCTCTATCCTATCCTATCCTCTATCCTCTCCTCTATCCTATCCTATACTCTATCATATCCTAATCTCTATCCTATCCTATCCTCTATCCTATCCTATCCTCTATCCTATCCTATCCTCTATCCTATCCTATCCTCTATCATATCCTATCCTCTATCCTATCCTATCCTCTATCCTATTCTATCCTCTAACCTATCCAATCCTATATCGTATCCTCTATCCCATCCTATCCTCTATCCTATCCTATCCTCTATCGTATCCTATCCTCTATCCTATCCAATTCTCTATCCTATCCTATCCTCTATCCAATCCTATCCTCTATCCTATCCTATCCTCTATCCTATCCAATTCTCTATCCTATCCAATTCTCTATCCTATCCTATCCTCTATCCTATCCTCTCCTCAATCCTATCCTATCCTCTATCCTATCCTCTCCTCCATCCTATCCTATCCTCTATCCTATCCTATCCTGTATCCTATCCTATCCTTTATTCTATCCAATCCCCTATCGTATCCTCTATCCTATCCTATCCTCTATCCTATCCTATCCTCTATCCTATCCTATCCTCTATCCTCTATCCTATCCTATCCTCTATCCTATCCTATCCTCTATCCTATCCTATCCTCTATTCTATCCTATCCTCTATCGTATCCTATCCTCTATCCAATCCAATCCTATACCGTATCCTCTATCCTATCCTATCCTCTATCCTCTATCCTATCCTACCCTCTATCCTATCATATCCTCTATCCTATCCTATCCTCTATCCTATCCTATCCTCTATTCTATCCTATCCTCTATCGTATCCTATCCTCTAAGCTATCCAATCCTATATCGTATCCTCTATCCTATCCTATCCTCTATCCTATCCTATCCTCTATCCTATCCTATCCTCTACCCTATCCTATCCTCTATCCAATCCTATCCTCTATCCCATCCTATCCTCTATCCTATCCTATCCTCTATCCCATCCAGTCCCGTATCCTATCCTCTATCATATCCTATCCTCTTTACTATAATATCATCTATCCTATCCTATCCTATCCTCTATCCTATCCTATCCTCTATCCTATCGTATCCTCTATCCTATCCTATCCTCTATCCTATCCTATCCTCTATCCTATCATATCCTCTATCCTATCCTATCCTGTATCCTATCCTATCCTCTATTCTATCCAATCCCCTATCCTATCATATCCTCTATCCTATCCTATCCTCTATCGTATCGTATCCTCTATCCTATCCTATCCTGTATCCTATCCTATCCTCTATCCTATCCAATCCTATATCCTATTCTCTATCCTATCCTATCCTCTATCCTATCCTATCCTCTATCGTATCCTATCCTCTATCCTATCCTATCCTCTATCCTATTCTATCCTCTATCCTATCCTATCCTCTATCCTATCCTATCCTCTATCCTATCCTATCCTCTATCCTATCCTATCCTCTATCCTATCCTATCCTCTATCCTATAATATCCTCTATCCTATCCTATCCTCTATCCTATCCTATCCTCTATCCTATCCAGTCCCGTATCCTATCCTCTATCATATCCTATCCTCTTAACTATAATATCATCTATCCTATCCTATCCTCTATCCTATCGTATCCTCTATCCTATCCTATCCTCTATCCTATCCTATCCTCTATCCTATCCTATCCTCTATCCTATCCTATCCTCTATCCTATCATATCCTCTATCCTATCATATCCTCTATCCTATCCTATCCTCTATCCTATCCTATCCTCTACCCTATCCTATCCTCTATCATATCCTATCCTCTATCCTATCCTATCCTCTATCTTATTCTATCCTCTATCCTATCCAATCCCATATCGTAACCTCTATCCTATCATATCCTCTATCCTATCCTATCCTCTATTCTATCCTATCCTCTATCGTATCCTATCCTCTATCCTATCCTATCCTATATCGTATCCTATCCTCTAACCTATCCAATCCTATATCGTATCCTATATCCTATTCTATCCTCTATCCTATCCAATCCTATATCCTATTCTCTATCCTATCCTATCCTCTATCCTATCCTATCCTCTATCGTATCCTATCCTCTATCCTATCCAATCCCATATCGTATCCTCTATCCTATCATATCCTCTATCCTATCCTATCCTCTATGCTATCCTATCCTCTATTCTATCCTATCCTCTATCGTATCCTATCCTCTATCCTATCCAATCCTATATCTCATCCTCTATCCTATCCTATCCTCTATCCTATCCTATCCTCTATCCTATCCAGTCCTCTATCCTATCCTCTATCATATCCTATCCTCTTTACTATAATATCATCTATCCTATCCTATCCTATCCCCTATCCTTTCCTATCCTCTATCCTATCCTCTCCTCAATCCTATCCTATCCTCTATCCTATCCTATCCTCTATCCTATCCTATCCTCTATCCTATCCTATGCTCTATCCTATCCTATCCTCTATCCTATCCTATCCTCTATCCTATCCTATCCTCTATCCTATCCTATCATATCCTCTATCCTATCCTATCCTTTATCCTATCCTATCCTCTATACTATTGTATCCTCTATCCTACCCTATTCTCTATCCTATCCTATCCAATCCCCTATCCTATCCTCTATCCTATCCTATCCTCAATCCTATCGAATCCTCTATCCTATCCTATCCTCTACCCTATCCTATCCTCTATCCTATCCTATCCTCTATCCTATCCTATCCTCTATCCTATCCAATCCTATATCCTATTCTCTATCCTATCCTATCCTCTATCCTATCCTATCCTCTATCGTATCCTATCCTCTATCGTATCCTATCCTCTATCCTATCCAGTCCCGTATCCTATCCTCTATCATATCCTATCCTCTATCCTATCTTATCCTCTATCCTATCCTATCCTCTATCCTATCCTATCCTCTATCCTATCCTATCCTCTATCCTATCCTATCCTCTATCCTATCCTATCCTCTATATTATCCTATCCTCTATCCTATCATATCCTCTATCCTATCATATCCTCTATCCTATCCTATCCTCTATCCTATCCTATCCTCTACCCTATCCTATCCTCTATCATATCCTATCCTCTATCCTATCCTATCCTCTATCTTATTCTATCCTCTATCCTATCCAATCCCATATCGTATCCTCTATCCTATCATATCCTCTATCCTATCCTATCCTCTATCCTATCCTATCCCCTATCCTTTCCTATCCTCTATCCTATCCTCTCCTCAATCCTATTCTATCCTCTATCCTATCCTATCCTCTATCCTATCCTATCCTCTATCCTATCCTATCCCCTATCCTATCCTATCCTCTATCCAATCCTATCCTCTATCCTATCCTATCATATCCTCTATCCTATCCTATCCTCTATCCTATCCTCTGCTCTATCCTATCCTATCCTCTATCCTATCCTATATTCTTTCCTATCCTATCCTCTATTCTATCCAATCCCCTATCCTATCCTCTATCCTATCCTATCATCAATCCTATCGAATCCTCTATCCTATCCTATCCTCTACCCTATCCTATCCTCTATCCTATCCTATCCTCTATCCTATCCTATCCTCTATCCTATCATATCCTCTATCCTATCCTATCCTGTACCCTATCCTATCCTCTATTCTATCCAATCCCCTATCCTATCCTGTATCCTATCCTATCCTCTATCCTATCCTATCCTCTATCATATCCTATCCTCTATCCTATCCTATCCTCTATCCTATTCTATCCTCTATCCTATCCAATCCTATATCCTGTTCTCTATCCTATCCTATCCTCTATCCTATCCTATCCTCTATCCTATTATACCCTCTATCCTATCCTATCCTATATCCTATCCTATCCTCTATCCTATCCAATCCCCTATCCTCTCCTCTATCCTATCCTATACTCTATCATATCCTAATCTCTATCCTATCTTATCCTGTATCCTATTCTATACTCTATCCTATCCTTTCCGCTATCCTATCCTATCCTGTATCCTATCCTATCCTCTATCGTATCCTATCCTCTATCCTATCCTATCCTCTATCCTATCCTATCCTCTATCCTATCCTATCCTCTATCCTATCCTATCCTCTATCATATCCTATCCTCTATCCTATCCTATCCTCTATCCTATTCTATCCTCTATCCTATCCAATCCTATATCCTATCCTCTATCCTATCCTATCCTCTATCCTATTCTATCCTCTATCCTATCCAATCCTATATCCTATTCTCTACCCTATCCTATCCTCTATCCTATCCTATCCTCTATAGTATCCTATCCTCTATCCTATCCAATCCCATATCGTATCCTCTATCCTATCATATCCTCTATCCTATCCTATCCTCTATCCTATCCTATCCTCTATTCTATCCTATCCTATATCGTATCCTATCCTCTAACCTATCCAATCCTATATCGTATCCTGTATCCTATCCTATCCTCTATCCTATCCTATCCTCTATCGTATCGTATCCTCTACCCTATCCTATCCTGTATCCTATCCTATCCTCAATCCTATCCAATCCTATATCCTATTCTCTATCCTATCCTATCCTCTATCCTATCCTATCCTCTATCGTATCCTATCCTCTATCCTATCCAATCCCATATCGTATCCTATATCCTATTCTATCCTCTATCCCATCCAATCCTATATCCTATTCTCTATCCTATCCTATCCTCTATCCTATCCTATCCTCTATCGTATCCTATCCTCTATCCTATCCAATCCCATATCGTATCCTCTATCCTATCCTATCCTCTATCCTATCCTATCCTCTATCCTATGCTATCCTCTATCCTATCCTATCCTCTATCCTATCCTATCCTCTATCCTATCCTATCCTCTATCCTATCCTATCCTCTAACCTATCCTATCCTCTATCCTATCCTATCCTCTATCCTATCCTATCCTCTATCCTATCCTATCCTCTATCCTATCCTATCCTCTATCCTATCCTATCCTCTATCCTATCCTATCCTCTATCCTATCCAGTCCCGTATCCTATCCTCTATCATATCCTATCCTCTATCATATCCTATCCTCTTTACTATAATATCATCTACCCTATCCTATCCTATCCTCTATACTATCCTATCCTCTATCCTGTCCTATCCTCTATCCTATCCTATCCTCTATCCTATCCTATCCTCTATCCAATCCTATCCTCTATCCTATCCTATCCTCTATCCTATCCTATCCTGTATCCTATCCTATCCTCTACCCTATCCAATCCCCTATCCTCTCCTCTATCCTATCCTATACTCTATCATATCCTAACATCTATCCTATCTTATCCTCTATCCTATCATATCCTCTATCCTATCCTATCCTGTATCCTATCCTATCCTCTATTCTATCCAATCCCCTATCCTATCATATCCTCTATCCTATCATATCCTCTATCCTATCGTATCCTCTATCCTATCCTATCCTGTATCCTATCCAATCCTATATCGTATCCTCTATCCTATCCTATCCTCTATCCTATCCAGTCCCCTATCCTATCCTCTATCATATCCTATCCTCTTTACTATAATATCATCTACCCTATCCTATCCTATCCTATCCTCTATCCTATCCTATCCTCTATCCTATCCTATCCTCTATCCTATCCTATCCTCTATCCAATCCTATCCTCTATCCTATCGTATCATATCCTCTATCCTATCCTATCCTCTATACTATTGTATCTTCTACCCTACCCTATTCTCTATCCTATCCTATCCAATCCCCTATCCTATCCTCTATCCTATCCTATCCTCTATCCTATCCTATCCTATATCCTATCCTATCCTCTATGCTAACCTGTCCTCTACCCTATCCTATCCTCTATTCTATCCTATCCTCTATCCTATCATATCCTCTATCCTATCCTATCCTCTATCCTATCCTGTCCTCTATCCTATCATATCCTCTATCCTATCCTATCCTGTATCCTATCCTATCCTCTATTCTATCCAATCCCCTATCGTATCCTCTATCCTATCCTATCCTCTATCCTATCCTATCCTCTATCCTATCCAGTCCCGTATCCTATCCTCTATCATATCCTATCCTCTTTACTATAATATCATCTACCCTATCCTATCCTATCCTATCCTCTATCCTATCCTATCCTCTATCCTATCCTATCCTCTATCCTATCCTATCCTCTATCCAATCCTATCCTCTATCCTATCGTATCATATCCTCTATCCTATCCTATCCTCTATCCTATCCTATCCTCTATACTATTGTATCTTCTACCCTACCCTATTCTCTATCCTATCCTATCCAATCCCCTATCCTATCCTCTATCCTATCCTATCCTCAATCCTATCGAATCCTCTATCCTATCCTATCCTCTATGCTAACCTGTCCTCTACCCTATCCTATCCTCTATTCTATCCTATCCTCTATCCTATCATATCCTCTATCCTATCCTATCCTCTATCCTATCCTGTCCTCTATCCTATCATATCCTCTATCCTATCCTATCCTGTATCCTATCCTATCCTCTATTCTATCCAATCCCCTATCGTATCCTCTATCCTATCCTATCCTCTATCCTATCCTATCCTCTATCATATCCTATCCTCTATCCTATCCTATCCTCTATCCTATTCTATCCTCTATCCTATCCAAACCTATATCCTATTCTCTATCCTATCCTATCCTCTATCCTATCCTATCCTCTATCGTATCCTATCCTCTATTATATCCAATCCCATATCGTATCCTATCCTCTATCCTATCATATCCTATATCCTATCCTATCCTGTATCCTATCCTATCCTCTATTCTATCCAATCCCCTATCCTATCCTCTATCCTATCCTATCCTCTATCCTATCCTCTATCCTATCCAATCCCCTATCCTCTCCTCTATCCTATCTTATCCTGTATCCTATTCTATACTCTATCCTATCCTTTCCGCTATCCTATCCTATCCTCTATCCTATCCTATCCTCTATCGTATCCTATCCTCTATCCTATCCTATCCTCTATCCTATCCTGTCCTCTATCCTATCCTATCCTCTATCCTATCCTATCCTCTATCATATCCTATCCTCTATCCTATCCTATCCTCTATCCTATTCTATCCTCTATCCTATCCAATCCTATATCCTATCCTCTATCCTATCCTATCCTCTATCCTATTATATCCTCTATCCTATCCAATCCTATAACCTATTCTCTATCCTATCCTATCCTCTATCCTATCCTATCCTCTATCGTATCCTATCCTCTATCCTATCCAATCCCATATCGTATCCTCTATCCTAACACATCCTCTATCCTATCCTATCCTCTATCCTATCCTATCCTCTATCCTATCCTATCCTCTATCCTATCCTATCCTCTATCCTATCCAGTCCCGTATCCTATCCTCTATCATATCCTATCCTCTTTACTATAATATCAACTATCCTATCCTATCCTATCCTCTATCCTATCCTTCTATCCTATCCTATCCTCTATCCTATCCTATCCTCTATCCTATCCTATCCTCTATCCTATCCTATCCTCTATCCTATCCTATCCTCTATCCTATCCTATCCTCTACCCTATCCTATCCTCTATCATATCCTATCCTCTATCCTATCCTATCCTCTATCTTATTCTATCCTCTATCCTATCCAATCCTATATCCTATTCTCTATCCTATCCTATCCTCTATCCTATCCTATCCTCTATCGTATCCCATCCTCTATCCTATCCAATCCCATATCGTATCCTCTATCCTATCATATCCTCTATCCTATCCTATCCTCTATCCTATCCTATCCTCTATTCTATCCTATCCTCTATCGTATCCTATCCTCTATCCTATCCAATCCTATATCGTATCCTCTATCCTATCCTATCCTCTATCCTATCCAGTCCCCTATCCTATCCTCTATCATATCTTATCATCTTTACTATAATATCATCTACCCTATCCTATCCTATCCTATCCTCTATCCTATCCTATCCTCTATCCTATCCTATCCTCTATCCTATCCTATCCTCTATCCTATCCTATCCTCTATCCAATCCTATCCTCTATCCTATCGTATCATATCCTCTATCCTATCCTATCCTCTATCCTATCCTATCCTCTATACTATTGTATCTTCTACCCTACCCTATTCTCTATCCTATCCTATCCAATCCCCTATCCTATCCTCTATCCTATCCTATCCTCAATCCTATCGAATCCTCTATCCTATCCTATCCTCTATGCTAACCTGTCCTCTACCCTATCCTATCCTCTATTCTATCCTATCCTCTATCCTATCATATCCTCTATCCTATCCTATCCTCTATCCTATCCTGTCCTCTATCCTATCATATCCTCTATCCTATCCTATCCTGTATCCTATCCTATCCTCTATTCTATCCAATCCCCTATCGTATCCTCTATCCTATCCTATCCTCTATCCTATCCTATCCTCTATCATATCCTATCCTCTATCCTATCCTATCCTCTATCCTATTATATCCTCTATCCTATCCAAACCTATATCCTATTCTCTATCCTATCCTATCCTCTATCCTATCCTATCCTCTATCGTATCCTATCCTCTATCCTATCCAATCCCATATCGTATCCTATCCTCTATCCTATCATATCCTATATCCTATCCTATCCTGTATCCTATCCTATCCTCTATTCTATCCAATCCCCTATCCTATCCTCTATGCTATCCTATCCTCTATCCTATCCTCTATCCTATCCAATCCCCTATCCTCTCCTCTATCCTATCCTATACTCTATCATATTCTATACTCTATCCTATCCTTTCCGCTATCCTATCCTATCCTCTATCCTATCCTATCCTCTATCGTATCCTATCCTCTATCCTATCCACTCCTATATCGTATCCTCTATCCTATCCTATCCTCTATCCTATCCTATCCTCTATCCTATCCAATCCCCTATCCTCTCCTCTATCCTATCCTATACTCTATCATATCCTAACATCTATCCTATCTTATCCTCTATCCTATCATATCCTCTATCCTATCCTATCCTGTATCCTATCCTATCCTCTATCCTATCCAATCCTATATCCTATTCTCTATCCTATCGTATCCTCTATCCTATCCTATCCTCTATCGTATCCTATCCTCTATCCTATCCAATCCCATATCGTATCCTATATCCTATTCTATCCTCTATCCTATCCAATCCCATATCGTATCCTCTATCCTATCATATCCTCTATAGTATCCTATCCTCTATGCTATCCTATCCTCTATTCTATCCTATCCTCTATCGTATCCTATCCTCTATCCTATCCAATGCTATATCGCATCCTCTATCCTATCGTATCCTCTATCCTATCCTATCCTCTATCCTATCCAGTCCTCTATCCTATCCTCTATCATATCCTATCCTCTTTACTATAATATCATCTATCCTATCCTATCCTATCCTCTATCCTTTCCTATCCTCTATCCTATCCTATCCTCTATCCTATCCTATCCTCTATCCTATCCTATCCTATCCTCTATCCTATCCTCTATCCTATCCTATCCTCTATCGTATCCTATCCTCTATCCTATCCAATCCCATATCGTATCCTATCCTCTATCCTATCATATCCTCTATCCTATCCTATCCTGTATCCTATCCTATCCTCTATCCTATCATATCCTCTATCCTATCCTCTATCCTATCCTATCCTCTATCCTATCCTATCCTGTATCCTATCCTATCCTCTATCCTATCCAATCCTATATCCTATTCTCTATCCTATCCTATCCTCTATCCTATCCTACCCTCTATCCTATCCTATCCTATATCCTATCCTATCCTCTATCCTATCCAATCCCCTATCCTCTCTTCTATCCTATCCTATACTCTAACATATCCTAATCTCTATCCTATCTTATCCTGTATCCTATTCTATACTCTATCCTATCCTTTCCGCTATCCTATCCTATCCTCTATCCTATCCTGTCCTCTATCCTATCATATCCTCTATCCTATCCTATCCTGTATCCTATCCTATCCTCTATTCTATCCAATCCCCTATCGTATCCTCTATCCTATCCTATCCTCTATCCTATCCTATCCTCTATCATATCCTATCCTCTATCCTATCCTATCCTCTATCCTATTCTATCCTCTATCCTATCCAAACCTATATCCTATTCTCTATCCTATCCTATCCTCTATCCTATCCTATCCTCTATCGTATCCTATCCTCTATCCTATCCAATCCCATATCGTATCCTATCCTCTATCCTATCATATCCTATATCCTATCCTATCCTGTATCCTATCCTATCCTCTATTCTATCCAATCCCCTATCCTATCCTCTATGCTATCCTATCCTCTATCCTATCCTCTATCCTATCCAATCCCCTATCCTCTCCTCTATCCTATCCTATACTCTATCCTATTCTATACTCTATCCTATCCTTTCCGCTATCCTATCCTATCCTCTATCCTATCCTATCCTCTATCGTATCCTATCCTCTATCCTATCCACTCCTATATCGTATCCTCTATCCTATCCTATCCTCTATCCTATCCTATCCTCTATCCTATCCAATCCCCTATCCTCTCCTCTATCCTATCCTATACTCTATCATATCCTAACATCTATCCTATCTTATCCTCTATCCTATCATATCCTCTATCCTATCCTATCCTGTATCCTATCCTATCCTCTATTCTATCCAATCCCCTATCCTATCATATCCTCTATCCTATCCTATCCTCTATCGTATCGTATCCTCTATCCTATCCTATCCTGTATCCTATCCTATCCTCTATCCTATCCAATCCTATATCCTATTCTCTATCCTATCCTATCCTCTATCCTATCCTATCCTCTATCGTATCCTATCCTCTATCCTATCCAATCCCATATCGTATCCTATATCCTATTCTATCCTCTATCCTATCCAATCCTATATCCTATTCTCTATCCTATCCTATCCTCTATCCTATCCTATCCTCTATCGTATCCTATCCTCTATCCTATCCAATCCCATATCGTATCCTCTATCCTATCATATCCTCTATAGTATCCTATCCTCTATGCTATCCTATCCTCTATTCTATCCTATCCTCTATCGTATCCTATCCTCTATCCTATCCAATGCTATATCGCATCCTCTATCCTATCGTATCCTCTATCCTAACCTATCCTCTATCCTATCCAGTCCTCTATCCTATCCTCTATCATATCCTATCCTCTTTACTATAATATCATCTATCCTATCCTATCCTATCCTCTATCCTTTCCTATCCTCTATCCTATCCTATCCTCTATCCTATCCTATCCTCTATCCTATCCTATCCTATCCTCTATCCTATCCTCTATCCTATCCTCTATCCTATCCTATCCTCTATCGTATCCTATCCTCTATCCTATCCAATCCCATATCGTATCCTATCCTCTATCCTATCATATCCTCTATCCTATCCTATCCTGTATCCTATCCTATCCTCTATCCTATCATATCCTCTATCCTATTCTCTATCCTATCCTATCCTCTATCCTATCCTATCCTGTATCCTATCCTATCCTCTATCCTATCCAATCCTATATCCTATTCTCTATCCTATCCCATCCTCTATCCTATCCTACCCTCTATCCTATCCTATCCTATATCCTATCCTATCCTCTATCCTATCCAATCCCCTATACTCTCCTCTATCCTATCCTATACTCTAACATATCCTAATCTCTATCCTATCTTATCCTGTATCCTATTCTATACTCTATCCTATCCTTTCCGCTATCCTATCCTATCCTCTATCCTATCCTATCCTCTATCGTATCCTATCCTCTATCCTATCCTATCCTCTATCCTATCCTATCCTCTATCCTATCCTATCCTCTATCCTATCCTATCCTCTATCATATCCTATCCTCTATCCTATCCTATCCTCTATCCTATTCTATCCTCTATCCTATCCAATCCTATATCCTATCCTCTATCCTATCCTATCCTCTATCCTATTCTATCCTCTATCCTATCCAATCCTATAACCTATTCTCTATCCTATCCTATCCTCTATCGTATCCTATCCTCTATCCTATCCAATCCCATATCGTATCCTCTATCCTAACATATCCTCTATCCTATCCTATCCTCTATCCTATCCTATCCTCTATCCTATCCTATCCTCTATCCTATCCTATCCTCTATCCTATCCTATCCTCTATCCTATCCAGTCCCGTATCCTATCCTCTATCATATCCTATCCTCTTTACTATAATATCATCTATCCTATCCTATTCTATCCTCTATCCTATCCTTGTATCCTATCCTACCCTCTATCCTATCCTATCCTCTATCCTATCATATCCTCTATCCTATCCTATCCTCTATCCTATCCTATCCTCTACCCTATCCTATCCTCTATCATATCCTATCCTCTATCCTATCCTATCCTCTATCTTATTCTATCCTCTATCCTATCCAATCCTATATCCTATTCTCTATCCTATCCTATCCTCTATCCTATCCTCTATCGTATCGTATCCTCTATCCTATCCTATCCTGTATCCTATCCTATCCTCTATCCTATCCAATCCTATATCCTATTCTCTATCCTATCCTATCCTCTATCCTATCCTATCCTCTATCGTATCCTATCCTCTATCCTATCCAATCCCATATCGTATCCTATATCCTATTCTATCCTCTATCCTATCCAATCCTATATCCTATTCTCTATCCTATCCTATCCTCTATCCTATCCTATCCTCTATCGTATCCTATCCTCTATCCTATCCAATCCCATATCGTATCCTCTATCCTATCATATCCTCTATAGTATCCTATCCTCTATGCTATCCTATCCTCTATTCTATCCTATCCTCTATCGTATCCTATCCTCTATCCTATCCAATGCTATATCGCATCCTCTATCCTATCGTATCCTCTATCCTATCCTATCCTCTATCCTATCCAGTCCTCTATCCTATCCTCTATCATATCCTATCCTCTTTACTATAATATCATCTATCCTATCCTATCCTATCCTCTATCCTTTCCTATCCTCTATCCTATCCTATCCTCTATCCTATCCTATCCTCTATCCTATCCTATCCTATCCTCTATCCTATCCTCTATCCTATCCTCTATCCTATCCTATCCTCTATCGTATCCTATCCTCTATCCTATCCAATCCCATATCGTATCCTATCCTCTATCCTATCATATCCTCTATCCTATCCTATCCTGTATCCTATCCTATCCTCTATCCTATCATATCCTCTATCCTATTCTCTATCCTATCCTATCCTCTATCCTATCCTATCCTGTATCCTATCCTATCCTCTATCCTATCCTATCCTGTATCCTATCCTATCCTCTATTCTATCCAATCCCCTATCCTATCCTCTATCCTATCCTATCCTCTATCCTATCCTCTATCCTATCCAATCCCCTATCCTCTCCTCTATCCTATCCTATACTCTATCCTATTCTATACTCTATCCTATCCTTTCCGCTATCCTATCCTATCCTCTATCCTATCCTATCCTCTATCGTATCCTATCCTCTATCCTATCCACTCCTATATCGTATCCTCTATCCTATCCTATCCTCTATCCTATCCTATCCTGTATCCTATCCTATCCTCTATCCTATCCAATCCCCTATCCTATACTCTATCATATCCTAACATCTATCCTATCTTATCCTCTATCCTATCATATCCTCTATCCTATCCTATCCTCTATCGTATCCTATCCTCTATCCTATCCTATCCTCTATCCTATCCTATCCTCTATACTATTGTATCTTCTACCCTACCCTATTCTCTATCCTATCCTATCCAATCCCCTATCCTATCCTCTATCCTATCCTATCCTCAATCCTATCCTTCTATCCTATCCTATCCTCTATCCTATCCAATCCTATATCGTATCCTCTATCCTATCCTATCCTCTATCCTATCCAGTCCCCTATCCTATCCTCTATCATATCTTATCCTCTTTACTATAATATCATCTACCCTATCCTATCCTATCCTATCCTCTATCCTATCCTATCCTCTATCCTATCCTATCCTGTATCCTATCCTATCCTCTATCCTATCCAATCCCCTATCCTATACTCTATCATATCCTAACATCTATCCTATCTTATCCTCTATCCTATCATATCCTCTATCCTATCCTATCCTGTATCCTATCCTATCCTCTATTCTATCCAATCCCCTATCCTATCATATCCTCTATCCTATCCTATCCTCTATCGTATCGTATCCTCTATCCTATCCTATCCTGTATCCTATCCTATCCTCTATCCTATCCAATCCTATATCCTATTCTCTATCCTATCCTATCCTCTATCCTATCCTATCCTCTATCGTATCCTATCCTCTATCCTATCCAATCCCATATCGTATCCTATATCCTATTCTATCCTCTATCCTATCCTATCCTCTATCGTATCCTATCCTCTATCCTATCCAATCCCATATCGTATCCTCTATCCTATCATATCCTCTATAGTATCCTATCCTCTATGCTATCCTATCCTCTATTCTATCCTATCCTCTATCGTATCCTATCCTCTATCCTATCCTCTATCCTATCCTATCCTCTATCCTATCCAGTCCTCTATCCTATCCTCTATCATATCCTATCCTCTTTACTATAATATCATCTATCCTATCCTATCCTATCCTCTATCCTTTCCTATCCTCTATCCTATCCTATCCTCTATCCTATCCTATCCTCTATCCTATCCTATCCTCTATCCTATCCTATCCTATCCTCTATCCTATCCTCTATCCTATCATATCCTCTATCCTATTCTCTATCCTATCCTATCCTCTATCCTATCCTATCCTGTATCCTATCCTATCCTCTATCCTATCCTATCCTGTATCCTATCCTATCCTCTATTCTATCCAATCCCCTATCCTATCCTCTATCCTATCCTATCCTCTATCCTATCCTCTATCCTATCCAATCCCCTATCCTCTCCTCTATCCTATCCTATACTCTATCCTATTCTATACTCTATCCTATCCTTTCCGCTATCCTATCCTATCCTCTATCCTATCCTATCCTCTATCGTATCCTATCCTCTATCCTATCCACTCCTATATCGTATCCTCTATCCTATCCTATCCTCTATCCTATCCTATCCTGTATCCTATCCTATCCTCTATCCTATCCAATCCCCTATCCTATACTCTATCATATCCTAACATCTATCCTATCTTATCCTCTATCCTATCATATCCTCTATCCTATCCTATCCTCTATCGTATCCTATCCTCTATCCTATCCTATCCTCTATCCTATCCTATCCTCTATACTATTGTATCTTCTACCCTACCCTATTCTCTATCCTATCCTATCCAATCCCCTATCCTATCCTCTATCCTATCCTATCCTCAATCCTATCCTTCTATCCTATCCTATCCTCTATCCTATCCAATCCTATATCGTATCCTCTATCCTATCCTATCCTCTATCCTATCCAGTCCCCTATCCTATCCTCTATCATATCTTATCCTCTTTACTATAATATCATCTACCCTATCCTATCCTATCCTATCCTCTATCCTATCCTATCCTCTATCCTATCCTATCCTGTATCCTATCCTATCCTCTATCCTATCCAATCCCCTATCCTATACTCTATCATATCCTAACATCTATCCTATCTTATCCTCTATCCTATCATATCCTCTATCCTATCCTATCCTGTATCCTATCCTATCCTCTATTCTATCCAATCCCCTATCCTATCATATCCTCTATCCTATCCTATCCTCTATCGTATCGTATCCTCTATCCTATCCTATCCTGTATCCTATCCTATCCTCTATCCTATCCAATCCTATATCCTATTCTCTATCCTATCCTATCCTCTATCCTATCCTATCCTCTATCGTATCCTATCCTCTATCCTATCCAATCCCATATCGTATCCTATATCCTATTCTATCCTCTATCCTATCCTATCCTCTATCGTATCCTATCCTCTATCCTATCCAATCCCATATCGTATCCTCTATCCTATCATATCCTCTATAGTATCCTATCCTCTATGCTATCCTATCCTCTATTCTATCCTATCCTCTATCGTATCCTATCCTCTATCCTATCCTCTATCCTATCCTATCCTCTATCCTATCCAGTCCTCTATCCTATCCTCTATCATATCCTATCCTCTTTACTATAATATCATCTATCCTATCCTATCCTATCCTCTATCCTTTCCTATCCTCTATCCTATCCTATCCTCTATCCTATCCTATCCTCTATCCTATCCTATCCTCTATCCTATCCTATCCTATCCTCTATCCTATCCTCTATCCTATCCTATCCTCTATCGTATCCTATCCTCTATCCTATCCAATCCCATATCGTATCCTATCCTCTATCCTATCATATCCTCTATCCTATCCTATCCTGTATCCTATCCTATCCTCTATCCTATCATATCCTCTATCCTATCCTCTATCCTATCCTATCCTCTATCCTATCCTATCCTGTATCCTATCCTATCCTCTATCCTATCCAATCCTATATCCTATTCTCTATCCTATCCTATCCTCTATCGTATCCTACCCTCTATCCTATCCAATCCCATATCGTATCCTATATCCTATTCTATCCTCTATCCTATCCAATCCTATATCCTATTCTCTATCCTATCCTATCCTCTATCGTATCCTATCCTCTATCCTATCCAATGCTATATCGCATCCTCTATCCTATCCTATCCTCTATCCTATCCTATCCGCTATCCTATCCAGTCCTCTATCCTATCCTCTATCATATCCTATCCTCTTTACTATAATATCATCTATCCTATCCTATCCTGTCCTCTATCCTTTCCTATCCTCTATCCTATCCTATCCTCTATCCTATCCTATCCTCTATCCTATCCTATCCTCTATCCCATCATATCCTCTATCCTATCCTATCCTGTACCCTATCCTATCCTCTATTCTATCCAATCCCCTATCCTATCCTGTATCCTATCCTATCCTCTATCCAATCCTATCCTCTATCCTATCGTATCATATCCTCTATCCTATCCTATCCTCTATCCTATCCTATCCTCTATACTATTGTATCTTCTACCCTACCCTATTCTCTATCCTATCCAATCCAATCCCCTATCCTATCCTCTATCCTATCCTATCCTCTATGCTAACCTGTCCTCTACCCTATCCTATCCTCTATTCTATCCTATCCTCTATCCTATCATATCCTCTATCCTATCCTATCCTCTATCCTATCCTGTCCTCTATCCTATCATATCCTCTATCCTATCCAATCCTATATCCTATTCTCTATCCTATCCTATCCTCTATCCAATCCTATCCTCTATCGTATCCTATCCTCTATCCTATCCAATCCCATATCGTATCCTATATCCTATTCTATCCTCTATCCTATCCAATCCTATATCCTATTCTCTATCCTATCCTATCCTCTATCCTATCCTATCTTCTATCGTATCCTATCCTCTATCCTATCCAATCCCATATCGTATCCTCTATCCTATCATATCCTCTATCCTATCCTATCCTCTATGCTATCCTATCCTCTATTCTATCCTATCCTCTATCGTATCCTATCCTCTATCCTATCCAATGCTATATCGCATCCTCTATCCTATCCTATCCTCTACCCTATCCTATCCTCTATCCTATCCAGTCCCCTATCCTATCCTCTATCATATCTTATCCTCTTTACTATAATATCATCTACCCTATCCTATCCTATCCTCTATCCTATCCTATCCTCTATCCTATCCTATCCTCTATCCTATCCTATCCGCTATCCTATCCTATCCTCTATCCTATCCTATCCTCTATCCTATCCTATCCTCTATCCTATCCTATCCTCTATCCTATCCTATCCTCTATCCTATCATATCCTCTATCCTGTCCTATCCTGTATCCTATCCTATCCTCTATCCTATCATATCCTCTATCCTATCCTCTATCCTATCCTATCCTCTATCCTATCCTATCCTATATCCTATCCTATCCTCTATCCTATCCAATCCCCTATCCTCTCCTCTATCCTATCCTATACTCTATCCTATTCTACACTCTATCCTATCCTTTCCGCTATCCTATACTATCCTCTATCCTATCCTATCCTCTATCGTATCCTATCCTCTATCCTATCCACTCCTACATCGTATCCTCTAGCCTATCCTATCCTCTATCCTATCCTATCCTCTATCCTATCCTATCCTCTATCCTATCCTATCCTCTATCCTACCCTATCCTCTATCCTATCCTATCCTCTATCCTATCCTATCCTCTATCCTATCCTATCCTCTATCCTATCCTATCTTCTATCCTATCCTATCCTCTATCCTATTCTATCCTCTATCCTATCCTATCCTCTATCCTATCCTATCCTCTATCGTATCCTATCCTCTATCCTATCCAATCCCATATCGTATCCTCTATCCTATCATATCCTCTATCCTATCCTATCCTCTATCCTATCCTATCCTCTATCCTACCCTATCCTCTATTCTATCCTATCCTCTATCGTATCCTATCCTCTATCCTATCCACTCCTACATCGTATCCTCTAGCCTATCCTATCCTCTATCCTATCCTATCCGCTATCCTATCCTATCCTCTATCCTATCCTATCCTATCCTCTATCCTATCCTATCCTCTATCCTATCCTATCCTCTATCCAATCCTATCCTCTATCCTATCCTATCATATCCTCTATCCTATCCGATCCTCTATCCTATCCTATCCTCTATCCTATCCAATGCTATATCGCATCCTCTATCCTATCCTATCCTCTATCCTATCCTATCCTCTATCCTATCCAGTCCTCTATCCTATCCTCTATCATATCCTATCCTCTTTACTATAATATCATCTATCCTATCCTCTATCCTTTCCTATCCTCTATCCTATCCTATCCTCTATCCTATCCTATCCTCTATCCTATCCTATCCTCTATCCTATCCTATCCTCTACCCTATCCTCTACCCTATCCTATCCTGCATCCAATCCTATCCTCTATCCTATCCTATCCTCTATCCTATCCTATCCTCTATCCTATTCTATCCTCTATCCTATACAAACCTATATCCTATTCTCTATCCTATCCTATCCTCTATCCTATCCTATCCTCTATCGTATCCTATCCTCTATCCTATCCAATCCCATATCGTATCCTATCCTCTATCCTATCATATCCTCTATCCTATCCTATCCTGTATCCTATCCTATCCTCTATCCTATCATATCCTCTATCCTATCCTCTATCCTATCCTATCCTCTATCCTATCCTATCCTATATCCTATCCTATCCTCTATCCTATCCAATCCCCTATCCTCTCCTCTATCCTATCCTATACTCTATCCTATTCTACACTCTATCCTATCCTTTCCGCTATCCTATCCTATCCTCTATCCTATCCTATCCTCTATCGTATCCTATCCTCTATCCTATCCACTCCTACATCGTATCCTCTATCCTATCCTATCCTCTATCCTATCCTATTCTCTATCCTATCCTATCCTCTATCCTATCCTATCCTCTATCCTATCCTATCCTCTATCGTATCCTATCCTCTATCCTATCCAATCCCATATCGTATCCTCTATCGTATCGTATCCTCTATCCTATCCTATCCTGTATCCTATCCTATCCTCTATCCTATCCAATCCTATATCCTATTCTCTATCCTATCCTATCCTCTATCCTATCCTATCCTCTATCGTATCCTATCCTCTATCCTATCCAATCCCATATCGTATCCTATATCCTATTCTATCCTCTATCCTATCCAATCCTATATCCTATTCTCTATCCTATCCTATCCTCTATCCTATCCTATCCTCTATCGTATCCTATCCTCTATCCTATCCAATCCCATATCGTATCCTCTATCCTATCATATCCTCTATAGTATCCTATCCTCTATGCTATCCTATCCTCTATTCTATCCTATCCTCTATCGTATCCTATCCTCTATCCTATCCAATGCTATATCGCATCCTCTATCCTATCGTATCCTCTATCCTATCCTATCCTCTATCCTATCCAGTCCTCTATCCTATCCTCTATCATATCCTATCCTCTTTACTATAATATCATCTATCCTATCCTATCCTATCCTCTATCCTTTCCTATCCTCTATCCTATCCTATCCTCTATCCTATCCTATCCTATCCTCTATCCTATCCTCTATCCTATTCTATCCTCTATCGTATCCTATCCTCTATCCTATCCATTCCCATATCGTATCCTATCCTCTATCCTATCATATCCTCTATCCTATCCTATCCTGTATCCTATCCTATCCTCTATCCTATCATATCCTCTATCCTATCCTCTATCCTATCCTATCCTCTATCCTATCCTATCCTGTATCCTATCCTATCCTCTATCCTATCCAATCCTATATCCTATTCTCTATCCTATCCTATCCTCTATCCTATCCTATCCTCTATCGTATCCTACCCTCTATCCTATCCAATCCCATATCGTATCCTATATCCTATTCTATCCTCTATCCTATCCAATCCTATATCCTATTCTCTATCCTATCCTATCCTCTATCCTATCCTATCCTCTATCGTATCCTATCCTCTATCCTATCCAATCCCATATCGTATCCTCTATCCTATCATATCCTCTATCCTATCCTATCCTCTATGCTATCCTATCCTCTATTCTATCCTATCCTCTATCGTATCCTATCCTCTATCCTATCCAATGCTATATCGCATCCTCTATCCTATCCTATCCTCTATCCTATCCTATCCGCTATCCTATTCAGTCCTCTATCCTATCCTCTATCATATCCTATCCTCTTTACTATAGTATCAGCTATCCTATCCTATCCTATCCTCTATCCTTTCCTATCCTCTATCCTATCCTATCCTCTATCCTATCCTATCCTCTATCCTATCCTATCCTCTATCCTATCATATCCTCTATCCTATCCTATCCTCTATACTATTGTATCTTCTACCCTACCCTATTCTCTATCCTATCCAATCCAATCCCCTATCCTATCCTCTATCCTATCCTATCCTCAATCCTATCGAATCCTCTATCCTATCCTATCCTCTATGCTAACCTGTCCTCTACCCTATCCTATCCTCTATTCTATCCTATCCTCTATCCTATCATATCCTCTATCCTATCCTATCCTCTATCCTATCCTGTCCTCTATCCTATCATATCCTCTATCCTATCCAATCCTATATCCTATTCTCTATCCTATCCTATCCTCTATCCAATCCTATCCTCTATCGTATCCTATCCTCTATCCTATCCAATCCCATATCGTATCCTATATCCTATTCTATCCTCTATCCTATCCAATCCTATATCCTATTCTCTATCCTATCCTATCCTCTATCCTATCCTATCTTCTATCGTATCCTATCCTCTATCCTATCCAATCCCATATCGTATCCTCTATCCTATCATATCCTCTATCCTATCCTATCCTCTATGCTATCCTATCCTCTATTCTATCCTATCCTCTATCGTATCCTATCCTCTATCCTATCCAATTCTATATCGCATCCTCTAACCTACCCTATCCTCTATCCTATCCTATCCTCTATCCTATCCAGTCCCCTATCCTATCCTCTATCATATCTTATTCTCTTTACTATAATATCATCTACCCTATCCTATCCTATCCTCTATCCTATCCTATCCTCTATCCTATCCTATCCGCTATCCTATCCTATCCTCTATCCTATCCTATCCTCTATCCTATCCTATCCTCTATCCTATCCTATCCTCTATCCCATCCTATCCTCTATCCTATCCTATCCTCTATCCTATCCTATCCTCTATCCTATCCTATCCTCTATCCTATCCTATCCTCTACCCTATCCTCTATCCTATCCTATCCTCCATCCAATCCTATCCTCTATCCTATCCTATCCTCTATCCTATCCTATCCTCTATCCTATTCTATCCTCTATCCTATACAAACCTATATCCTATTCTCTATCCCATCCTATCCTCTATCCTATCCTATCCTCTATCGTATCCTATCCTCTATCCTATCCAATCCCATATCGTATCCTATCCTCTATCCTATCATATCCTCTATCCTATCCTATCCTCTATCCTATCCTATCCTCTATCCTATCCTATCCTCTATCCTATCCTATCCTCTATCCCATCCTATCCTCTATCCTATCCTATCCTCTATCCTATCCTATCCTCTATCCTATCCTATCCTCTATCCTATCCTATCCTCTACCCTATCCTCTATCCTATCCTATCCTCCATCCAATCCTATCCTCTATCCTATCCTATCCTCTATCCTATCCTATCCTCTATCCTATTCTATCCTCTATCCTATACAAACCTATATCCTATTCTCTATCCTATCATATCCTCTATCCTATCCTCTATCCTATCCTATCCTCTATCCTATCCTATCCTATATCCTATCCTATCCTCTAACCTATCCAATCCCCTATCCTCTCCTCTATCCTATCCTATACTCTATCCTATTCTACACTCTATCCTATCCTTTCCGCTATCCTATCCTATCCTCTATCCTATCCTATCCTCTATCGTATCCTATCCTCTATCCTATCCACTCCTACATCGTATCCTCTAGCCTATCCTATCCTCTATCCTATCCTATCCTCTATCCTATCCTATCCTCTATCCTATCCTATCCTCTATCCTATCCTATCCTCTATCCTATTCTATCCTCTATCCTATCCTATCCTCTATCCTATCCTATCCTCTATCGTATCCTATCCTCTATCCTATCCAATCCCATATCGTATCCTCTATCCTATCATATCCTCTATCCTATCCTATCCTCTATCCTATCCTATCCTCTATCCTACCCTATCCTCTATTCTATCCTATCCTCTATCGTATCCTATCCTCTATCCTATCCACTCCTACATCGTATCCTCTAGCCTATCCTATCCTCTATCCTATCCTATCCGCTATCCTATCCTATCCTCTATCCTATCCTATCCTCTATCCTATCCTATCCTCTATCCTACCCTATCCTCTATTCTATCCTATCCTCTATCGTATCCTATCCTCTATCCTATCCACTCCTACATCGTATCCTCTAGCCTATCCTATCCTCTATCCTATCCTATCCGCTATCCTATCCTATCCTCTATCCTATCCTATCCTCTATCCTATCCTATCCTATCCTCTATCCTATCCTATCCTCTATCCTATCCTATCCTCTATCCAATCCTATCCTCTATCCTATCCTATCATATCCTCTATCCTATCCTATCCTCTATCCTATCCTATCCTCTATCCTATCCAATGCTATATCGCATCCTCTATCCTATCCTATCCTCTATCCTATCCTATCCTCTATCCTATCCAGTCCTCTATCCTATCCTCTATCATATCCTATCCTCTTTACTATAATATCATCTATCCTATCCTCTATCCTTTCCTATCCTCTATCCTATCCTATCCTCTATCCTATCCTATCCTCTATCCTATCCTATCCTCTATCCTATCCTATCCTCTACCCTATCCTCTATCCTATCCTATCCTCCATCCAATCCTATCCTCTATCCTATCCTATCCTCTATCCTATCCTATCCTCTATCCTATTCTATCCTCTATCCTATACAAACCTATATCCTATTCTCTATCCTATCCTATCCTCTATCCTATCCTATCCTCTATCGTATCCTATCCTCTATCCTATCGAATCCCATATCGTATCCTATCCTCTATCCTATCATATCCTCTATCCTATCCTATCCTGTATCCTATCCTATCCTCTATCCTATCATATCCTCTATCCTATCCTCTATCCTATCCTATCCTCTATCCTATCCTATCCTATATCCTATCCTATCCTCTATCCTATCCAATCCCCTATCCTCTCCTCTATCCTATCCTATACTCTATCCTATTCTACACTCTATCCTATCCTTTCCGCTATCCTATCCTATCCTCTATCCTATCCTATCCTCTATCGTATCCTATCCTCTATCCTATCCACTCCTACATCGTATCCTCTAGCCTATCCTATCCTCTATCCTATCCTATCCTCTATCCTATCCTATCCTCTATCCTATCCTATCCTCTATCCTACCCTATCCTCTATCCTATCCTATCCTCTATCCTATCCTATCCTCTATCCTATCCTATCCTCTATCCTATCCTATCCTCTATCCTATCCTATCCTCTATACTATTGTATCTTCTACCCTACCCTATTCTCTATCCTATCCAATCCAATCCCCTATCCTATCCTCTATCCTATCCTATCCTCAATCCTATCGAATCCTATCCTATCCTATCCTCTATGCTAACCTGTCCTCTACCCTATCCTATCCTCTATTCTATCCTATCCTCTATCCTATCATATCCTCTATCCTATCCTATCCTCTATCCTATCCTGTCCTCTATCCTATCATATCCTCTATCCTATCCAATCCTATATCCTATTCTCTATCCTATCCTATCCTCTATCCAATCCTATCCTCTATCGTATCCTATCCTCTATCCTATCCAATCCCATATCGTATCCTATATCCTATTCTATCCTCTATCCTATCCAATCCTATATCCTATTCTCTATCCTATCCTATCCTCTATCCTATCCTATCTTCTATCGTATCCTATCCTCTATCCTATCCAATCCCATATCGTATCCTCTATCCTATCATATCCTCTATCCTATCCTATCCTCTATGCTATCCTATCCTCTATTCTATCCTATCCTCTATCGTATCCTATCCTCTATCCTATCCAATGCTATATCGCATCCTCTATCCTATCCTATCCTCTATCCTATCCTATCCTCTATCCTATCCAGTCCTCTATCCTATCCTCTATCATATCCTATCCTCTTTACTATAATATCATCTATCCTATCCTATCCTATCCTCTATCCTTTCCTATCCGCTATCCTATCCTATCCTCTATCCTATCCTATCCTCTATCCTATCCTCTATCCTATCCTATCCTCTATCCTATCCTATCCTCTATCCTATCCTATCCTCTATCCAATCCTATCCTCTATCCTATCCTATCATATCCTCTATCCTATCCTATCCTCTATCCTATCCTATGCTCTATCCTATCCTATCCTGTATCCTATTCTATCCTCTATCCTATCCTATCATATCCTCTATCCTATCCTATCCTATATCCTATCCTATCCTCTATACTATTGTATCCTCTATCCTACCCTATTCTCTATCCTATCCTATCCAATCCCCTATCCTATCCTCTATCCTATCCTATCCTCAATCCTATCGAATCCTCTATCCTATCCTATCCTCTATCCTATCCTATCCTCTATCCTATCATATCCTGTACCCTATCCTATCCTCTATTCTATCCAATTCCCTATCCTATCCTGTATCCTATCCTATCCTCTATCCTATCCTATCCTCTATCGTATCCTATCCTCTATCCTATCCTATCCTCTATCCTATCCTATCCTCTATCCTATCCTATCCTCTATCCTATCCTATCCTCTATCATATCCTATCCTCTATCCTATCCTATCCTCTATCCTATTCTATCCTCTATTCTATCCAATCCTATATCCTATCCTCTATCCTATCCTATCCTCTATTATATTCTATCCTCTATCCTATCCAATCCTATATCCTATTCTCTATCCTATCCTATCCTCTATCCTATCCTATCCTCTATCGTATCCTATCCTCTATCCTATCCAATCCCATATCGTATCCTCTATCCTAACATATCCTCTATCCTATCCTATCATCTATCCTATCCTATCCTCTATCCTATCCTATCCTCTATCCTATCCTATCCTCTATCCTATCCTATCCTCTATCCTATCCAATGCTATATCGCATCCTCTATCCTATCCTATCCTCTATCCTATCCTATCCTCTATCCTATCCAGTCCTCTATCCTATCCTCTATCATATCCTATCCTCTTTACTATAATATCATCTATCCTAGCCTATCCTATCCTCTATCATATCCTATCCTCTTTACTATAATATCATCTATCCTATCATAACCTATCCTCTATCCTTTCCTATCCTCTATCCTATCCTATCCTCTATAATATCCTAACCTCTATCCTATCCTATCCTCTATCCTATCCTATCCTCTATCCTATCCTCTATCCTATCCTCTATCCTATCCTATCCTCCATCCAATCCTATCCTCTATCCTATCCTATCCTCTATCCTATCCTATCCTCTATCCTATTCTATCCTCTATCCTATCCAAACCTATATCCTATTCTCTATCCTATCCTATCCTCTATCCTATCCTATCCTCTATCGTATCCTATCCTCTATCCTATCCAATCCCATATCGTATCCTATCCTCTATCCTATCATATCCTCTATCCTATCCTATCCTGTATCCTATCCTATCCTCTATCCTATCATATCCTCTATCCTATCCTCTATCCTATCCTATCCTCTATCCTATCCTATCCTATATCCTATCCTATCCTCTATCCTTTCCAATCCCCTATCCTCTCCTCTATCCTATCCTATACTCTATCCTATTCTACACTCTATCCTATCCTTTCCGCTATCCTATCCTATCCTCTATCCTATCCTATCCTCTATCGTATCCTATCCTCTATCCTATCCACTCCTACATCGTATCCTCTAGCCTATCCTATCCTCTATCCTATCCTATCCTCTATCCTATACTATCCTCTATCCTATCCTATCCTCTATCCTACCCTATCCTCTATCCTATCCTATCCTCTATCCTATCCTATCCTCTATCCTATCCTATCCTCTATCCTATCCTATCCTCTATCCTATCCTATCCTCTATCCTATCCTATCCTCTATCCTATTCTATCCTCTATCCTATCCTATCCTCTATCCTATCCTATCCTCTATCCTATCCTATCCTCTATCCTATCCTATCCTCTATCCTATCCTATCCTCTATCCTATCCAGTCCCGTATCCTATCCTCTATCATATCCTATCCTCTTTACTATAATATCATCTACCCTATCCTATCCTATCCTCTATACTATCCTATCCTCTATCCTATCCTATCCTCTATCCTATCCAATCCTCTATCCTATCCTATCCTCTATCCAATCCTATCCTCTATCCTATCCTATCATATCCTCTATCCTATCCTATCCTCTATCCTATCCTATGCTCTATCCTATCCTATCCTCTATCCTATCCTATCCTCTATCCTATCCTATCCTCTATCCTATCCTATCCTCTATCCTATCCTATCCTCTATCCTATCCTATCCTCTATCCTATCCAGTCCCGTATCCTATCCTCTATCATATCCTATCCTCTTTACTATAATATCATCTATCCTATCCTATCCTATCCTCTATCCTATCCTTCTATCCTATCCTATCCTCTATCCTATCCTATCCTCTATCCTATCCTATTCTCTATCCTATCATATCCTCTATCCTATCATATCCTCTATCCTATCCTATCCTCTATCGTATCCTATCCTCTATCCTATCCAATCCCATATCGTATCCTCTATCCTATCATATCCTCTATCCTATCCTATCCTCTATCCTATCCTATCCTCTATTCTATCCTATCCTCTATCGTATCCTATCCTCTATCCTATCCAATCCTATATCGTATCCTCTATCCTATCCTATCCTCTATCCTATCCAGTCCCCTATCCTATCCTCTATCATATCTTATCCTCTTTACTATAATATCATCTACCCTATCCTATCCTATCCTCTATCCTATCCTATCCTCTATCCTATCCTATCCTCTATTATATCCTATCCTCTATCCAATCCTATCCTCTATCCTATCGTATCATATCCTCTATCCTATCCTATCCTCTATACTATTGTATCTTCTACCCTACCCTATTCTCTATCCTATCCAATCCAATCCCCTATCCTATCCTCTATCCTATCCTATCCTCAATCCTATCGAATCCTCTATCCTATCCTATCCTCTATGCTAACCTGTCCTCTACCCTATCCTATCCTCTATTCTATCCTATCCTCTATCCTATCATATCCTCTATCCTATCCTATCCTCTATCCTATCCTATCCTCTATCCAATCCTATCCTCTATCGTATCCTATCCTCTATCCTATCCAATCCCATATCGTATCCTATATCCTATTCTATCCTCTATCCTATCCAATCCCATATCGTATCCTCTATCCTATCATATCCTCTATCCTATCCTATCCTCTATGCTATCCTATCCTCTATTCTATCCTATCCTCTATCGTATCCTATCCTCTATCCTATCCAATGCTATATCGCATCCTCTATCCTATCCTATCCTCTATCCTATCCTATCCTCTATCCTATCCAGTCCTCTATCCTATCCTCTATCATATCCTATCCTCTTTACTATAATATCATCTATCCTATCCTATCCTATCCTCTATCCTGTCCTATCCGCTATCCTATCCAATCCTCTATCCTATTCTATCCTCTTTCCTATCCTATCCTCTATCCTATCCTATCCTCTATCCTATCCTATCCTCTATCCTATCCTATCCTCTATCCAATCCTATCCTCTATCCTATCCTATCATATCCTCTATCCTATCCTATCCTCTATCCTATCCTATCCTCTATCCTATCCTATCCTCTATCCTATCCAATGCTATATCGCATCCTCTATCCTATCCTATCCTCTATCCTATCCTATCCTCTATCCTATCCAGTCCTCTATCCTATCCTCTATCATATCCTATCCTCTTTACTATAATATCATCTATCCTATCCTATCCTATCCTCTATCATATCCTATCCTCTTTACTATAATATCATCTATCCTATCCTATTCTATCCTCTATCCTTTCCTATCCTCCATCCTATCCTATCCTCTATCCTATCCTATCCTCTATCCTATCCTATATCCTATCCTCTATCCTATCCTATCCTCCATCCAATCCTATCCTCTATCCTATCCTATCCTCTATCCTATCCTATCCTCTATCCTATTCTATCCTCTATCCTATCCAAACCTATATCCTATTCTCTATCCTATCCTATCCTCTATCCTATCCTATCCTCTATCGTATCCTATCCGCTATCCTATCCAATCCCATATCGTATCCTATCCTCTATCCTATCATATCCTCTATCCTATCCTATCCTGTATCCTATCCTATCCTCTATCCTATCATATCCTCTATCCTATCCTCTATCCTATCCTATCCTCTATCCTATCCTATCCTATATCCTATCCTATCCTCTATCCTATCCAATCCCCTATCCTCTCCTCTATCCTATCCTATACTCTATCCTATTCTACACTCTATCCTATCCTTTCCGCTATCCTATCCTATCCTCTATCCTATCCTATCCTCTATCGTATCCTATCCTCTATCCTATCCACTCCTACATCGTATCCTCTAGCCTATCCTATCCTCTATCCTATCCTATCCTCTATCCTATCCTATCCTCTATCCTATCCTATCCTCTATCCTACCCTATCCTCTATCCTATCCTATCCTCTATCCTATCCTATCCTCTATCCTATCCTATCCTCTATCCTATCCTATCCTCTATGCTATCCTATCCTCTATTCTATCCTATCCTCTATCGTATCCTATCCTCTATCCTATCCAATGCTATATCGCATCCTCTATCCTATCCTATCCTCTATCCTATCCTATCCTCTATCCTATCCAGTCCTCTATCCTATCCTCTATCATATCCTATCCTCTTTACTATAATATCATCTATCCTATCCTATCCTATCCTCTATCCTTTCCTATCCGCTATCCTATCCAATCCTCTATCCTATTCTATCCTCTATCCTATCCTATCCTCTATCCTATCCTATCCTCTATCCTATCCTATCCTCTATCCTATCCTATCCTCTATCCAATCCTATCCTCTATCCTATCCTATCATATCCTCTATCCTATCCTATCCTCTATCCTATCCTATCCTCTATCCTATCCTATCCTCTATCCTATCCAATGCTATATCGCATCCTCTATCCTATCCTATCCTCTATCCTATCCTATCCTCTATCCTATCCAGTCCTCTATCCTATCCTCTATCATATCCTATCCTCTTTACTATAATATCATCTATCCTATCCTATCCTATCCTCTATCATATCCTATCCTCTTTACTATAATATCATCTATCCTATCCTATCCTATCCTCTATCCTTTCCTATCATCTATCCTATCCTATCCTCTATCCTATCCTATCCTCTATCCTATCCTATATCCTATCCTCTATCCTATCCTATCCTCCATCCAATCCTATCCTCTATCCTATCCTATCCTCTATCCTATCCTATCCTCTATCCTATTCTATCCTCTATCCTATCCAAACCTATATCCTATTCTCTATCCTATCCTATCCTCTATCGTATCCTATCCTCTATCCTATCCAATCCCATATCGTATCCTATCCTCTATCCTATCATATCCTCTATCCTATCCTATCCTCTATCCTATCCTATCCTCTATCCTATCCTATCCTATATCCTATCCTATCCTCTATCCTATCCAATCCCCTATCCTCTCCTCTATCCTATCCTATCCTCTATCCTATTCTATCCTCTATCCTATCCAAACCTATATCCTATTCTCTATCCTATCCTATCCTCTATCCTATCCTATCCTCTATCGTATCCTATCCTCTATCCTATCCAATCCCATATCGTATCCTATCCTCTATCCTATCATATCCTCTATCCTATCCTATCCTGTATCCTATCCTATCCTCTATCCTATCATATCCTCTATCCTATCCTCTATCCTATCCTATCCTCTATCCTATCCTATCCTATATCCTATCCTATCCTCTATCCTTTCCAATCCCCTATCCTCTCCTCTATCCTATCCTATACTCTATCCTATTCTACACTCTATCCTATCCTTTCCGCTATCCTATCCTATCCTCTATCCTATCCTATCCTCTATCGTATCCTATCCTCTATCCTATCCACTCCTACATCGTATCCTCTAGCCTATCCTATCCTCTATCCTATCCTATCCTCTATCCTATACTATCCTCTATCCTATCCTATCCTCTATCCTACCCTATCCTCTATCCTATCCTATCCTCTATCCTATCCTATCCTCTATCCTATCCTATCCTCTATCCTATCCTATCCTCTATCCTATCCTATCCTCTATCCTATCCTATCCTCTATCCTATTCTATCCTCTATCCTATCCTATCCTCTATCCTATCCTATCCTCTATCCTATCCTATCCTCTATCCTATCCTATCCTCTATCCTATCCTATCCTCTATCCTATCCAGTCCCGTATCCTATCCTCTATCATATCCTATCCTCTTTACTATAATATCATCTACCCTATCCTATCCTATCCTCTATACTATCCTATCCTCTATCCTATCCTATCCTCTATCCTATCCAATCCTCTATCCTATCCTATCCTCTATCCAATCCTATCCTCTATCCTATCCTATCATATCCTCTATCCTATCCTATCCTCTATCCTATCCTATGCTCTATCCTATCCTATCCTCTATCCTATCCTATCCTCTATCCTATCCTATCCTCTATCCTATCCTATCCTCTATCCTATCCTATCCTCTATCCTATCCTATCCTCTATCCTATCCAGTCCCGTATCCTATCCTCTATCATATCCTATCCTCTTTACTATAATATCATCTATCCTATCCTATCCTATCCTCTATCCTATCCTTCTATCCTATCCTATCCTCTATCCTATCCTATCCTCTATCCTATCCTATTCTCTATCCTATCATATCCTCTATCCTATCATATCCTCTATCCTATCCTATCCTCTATCGTATCCTATCCTCTATCCTATCCAATCCCATATCGTATCCTCTATCCTATCATATCCTCTATCCTATCCTATCCTCTATCCTATCCTATCCTCTATTCTATCCTATCCTCTATCGTATCCTATCCTCTATCCTATCCAATCCTATATCGTATCCTCTATCCTATCCTATCCTCTATCCTATCCAGTCCCCTATCCTATCCTCTATCATATCTTATCCTCTTTACTATAATATCATCTACCCTATCCTATCCTATCCTCTATCCTATCCTATCCTCTATCCTATCCTATCCTCTATCCTATCCTATCCTCTATCCAATCCTATCCTCTATCCTATCGTATCATATCCTCTATCCTATCCTATCCTCTATACTATTGTATCTTCTACCCTACCCTATTCTCTATCCTATCCAATCCAATCCCCTATCCTATCCTCTATCCTATCCTATCCTCAATCCTATCGAATCCTCTATCCTATCCTATCCTCTATGCTAACCTGTCCTCTACCCTATCCTATCCTCTATTCTATCCTATCCTCTATCCTATCATATCCTCTATCCTATCCTATCCTCTATCCTATCCTATCCTCTATCCAATCCTATCCTCTATCGTATCCTATCCTCTATCCTATCCAATCCTCTATCCTATCCTATCCTCTATGCTATCCTATCCTCTATTCTATCCTATCCTCTATCGTATCCTATCCTCTATCCTATCCAATGCTATATCGCATCCTCTATCCTATCCTATCCTCTATCCTATCCTATCCTCTATCCTATCCAGTCCTCTATCCTATCCTCTATCATATCCTATCCTCTTTACTATAATATCATCTATCCTATCCTATCCTATCCTCTATCCTTTCCTATCCGCTATCCTATCCAATCCTCTATCCTATTCTATCCTCTATCCTATCCTATCCTCTATCCTATCCTATCCTCTATCCTATCCTATCCTCTATCCTATCCTATCCTCTATCCAATCCTATCCTCTATCCTATCCTATCATATCCTCTATCCTATCCTATCCTCTATCCTATCCTATCCTCTATCCTATCCTATCCTCTATCCTATCCAATGCTATATCGCATCCTCTATCCTATCCTATCCTCTATCCTATCCTATCCTCTATCCTATCCAGTCCTCTATCCTATCCTCTATCATATCCTATCCTCTTTACTATAATATCATCTATCCTATCCTATCCTATCCTCTATCATATCCTATCCTCTTTACTATAATATCATCTATCCTATCCTATCCTATCCTCTATCCTTTCCTATCCTCCATCCTATCCTATCCTCTATCCTATCCTATCCTCTATCCTATCCTATATCCTATCCTCTATCCTATCCTATCCTCCATCCAATCCTATCCTCTATCCTATCCTATCCTCTATCCTATCCTATCCTCTATCCTATTCTATCCTCTATCCTATCCAAACCTATATCCTATTCTCTATCCTATCCTATCCTCTATCCTATCCTATCCTCTATCGTATCCTATCCTCTATCCTATCCAATCCCATATCGTATCCTATCCTCTATCCTATCATATCCTCTATCCTATCCTATCCTGTATCCTATCCTATCCTCTATCCTATCATATCCTCTATCCTATCCTCTATCCTATCCTATCCTCTATCCTATCCTATCCTATATCCTATCCTATCCTCTATCCTATCCAATCCCCTATCCTCTCCTCTATCCTATCCTATACTCTATCCTATTCTACACTCTATCCTATCCTTTCCGCTATCCTATCCTATCCTCTATCCTATCCTATCCTCTATCGTATCCTATCCTCTATCCTATCCACTCCTACATCGTATCCTCTAGCCTATCCTATCCTCTATCCTATCCTATCCTCTATCCTATCCTATCCTCTATCCTATCCTATCCTCTATCCTACCCTATCCTCTATCCTATCCTATCCTCTATCCTATCCTATCCTCTATCCTATCCTATCCTCTATCCTATCCTATCCTCTATGCTATCCTATCCTCTATTCTATCCTATCCTCTATCGTATCCTATCCTCTATCCTATCCAATGCTATATCGCATCCTCTATCCTATCCTATCCTCTATCCTATCCTATCCTCTATCCTATCCAGTCCTCTATCCTATCCTCTATCATATCCTATCCTCTTTACTATAATATCATCTATCCTATCCTATCCTATCCTCTATCCTTTCCTATCCGCTATCCTATCCAATCCTCTATCCTATTCTATCCTCTATCCTATCCTATCCTCTATCCTATCCTATCCTCTATCCTATCCTATCCTCTATCCTATCCTATCCTCTATCCAATCCTATCCTCTATCCTATCCTATCATATCCTCTATCCTATCCTATCCTCTATCCTATCCTATCCTCTATCCTATCCTATCCTCTATCCTATCCTATCCTCTATCCTATCCAATGCTATATCGCATCCTCTATCCTATCCTATCCTCTATCCTATCCTATCCTCTATCCTATCCAGTCCTCTATCCTATCCTCTATCATATCCTAACCTCTTTACTATAATATCATCTATCCTATCCTATCCTATCCTCTATCATATCCTATCCTCTTTACTATAATATCATCTATCCTATCCTATCCTATCCTCTATCCTTTCCTATCATCTATCCTATCCTATCCTCTATCCTATCCTATCCTCTATCCTATCCTATATCCTATCCTCTATCCTATCCTATCCTCCATCCAATCCTATTATCTATCCTATCCTATCCTCTATCCTATCCTATCCTCTATCCTATTCTATCCTCTATCCTATCCAAACCTATATCCTATTCTCTATCCTATCCTATCCTCTATCCTATCCTATCCTCTATCGTATCCTATCCTCTATCCTATCCAATCCCATATCGTATCCTATCCTCTATCCTATCATATCCTCTATCCTATCCTATCCTCTATCCTATCCTATCCTCTATCCTATCCTATCCTATATCCTATCCTATCCTCTATCCTATCCAATCCCCTATCCTCTCCTCTATCCTATCCTATACTCTATCCTATTCTACACTCTATCCTATCCTTTCCGCTATCCTATCCTATCCTCTATCCTATCCTATCCTCTATCGTATCCTATCCTCTATCCTATCCACTCCTACATCGTATCCTCTAGCCTATCCTATCCTCTATCCTATCCTATCCTCTATCCTATCCTATCCTCTATCCTATCCTATCCTCTATCCTACCCTATCCTCTATCCTATCCTATCCTCTATCCTATCCTATCCTCTATCCTATCCTATCCTCTATCCTATTCTATCCTCTATCCTATCCTATCCTCTATCCTATCCTATCCTCTATCCTATCCTATCCTCTATCCTATCCTATCCTCTATCCTATCCTATCCTCTATCCTATCCTATCCTCTATCCTATCCAGTCCCGTATCCTATCCTCTATCATATCCTATCCTCTTTACTATAATATCATCTACCCTATCCTATCCTATCCTCTATACTATCCTATCCTCTATCCTATCCTATCCTCTATCCTATCCAATCCTCTATCCTATCCTATCCTCTATCCAATCCTATCCTCTATCCTATCCTATCATATCCTCTATCCTATCCTATCCTCTATCCTATCCTATGCTCTATCCTATCCTATCCTCTATCCTATCCTATCCTCTATCCTATCCTATCCTCTATCCTATCCTATCCTCTATCCTATCCTATCCTCTATCCTATCCAGTCCCGTATCCTATCCACTATCATATCCTATCCTCTTTACTATAATATCATCTATCCTATCCTATCCTATCCTCTATCCTATCCTTCTATCCTATCCTATCCTCTATCCTATCCTATCCTCTATCCTATCCTATTCTCTATCCTATCATATCCTCTATCCTATCATATCCTCTATCCTATCCTATCCTCTATCGTATCCTATCCTCTATCCTATCCAATCCCATATCGTATCCTCTATCCTATCATATCCTCTATCCTATCCTATCCTCTATCCTATCCTATCCTCTATTCTATCCTATCCTCTATCGTATCCTATCCTCTATCCTATCCAATCCTATATCGTATCCTCTATCCTATCCTATCCTATCCTCTATCCTATCCTATCATATCCTCTATCCTATCCTATCCTCTATCCTATCCTATGCTCTATCCTATCCTATCCTCTATCCTATCCTATCCTCTATCCTATCCTATCCTCTATCCTATCCTATCCTCTATCCTATCCTATCCTCTATCCCATCCTATCCTCTATCCTATCCTATCCTCTATCCTATCCAGTCCCGTATCCTATCCTCTATCATATCCTATCCTCTTTACTATAATATCATCTATCCTATCCTATCCTATCCTCTATCGTATCCTTCTATCCTATCCTATCCTCTATCCTATCCTATCCTCTATCCTATCCTATTCTCTATCCTATCATATCCTCTATCCTATCATATCCTCTATCCTATCCTATCCTCTATCGTATCCTATCCTCTATCCTATCCAATCCCATATCGTATCCTCTATCCTATCATATCTTCTATACTATCCTATCCTCTATCCTATCCTATCCTCTATACTATTGTATCTTCTACCCTACCCTATTCTCTATCCTATCCAATCCAATCCCCTATCCTATCCTCTATCCTATCCTATCCTCAATCCTATCGAATCCTCTATGCTAACCTGTCCTCTACCCTATCCTTTCCTCTATTCTATCCTATCCTCTATCCTATCATATCCTCTATCCTATCCTATCCTCTATCCTATCCTATCCTCTATCCAATCCTATCCTCTATCGTATCCTATCCTCTATCCTATCCAATCCCATATCGTATCCTATATCCTATCATATCCTCTATCCTATCCTATCCTCTATCCTATCCTATCCTCTATCCAATCCTATCCTCTATCGTATCCTATCCTCTATCCTATCCAATCCCATATCGTATCCTATATCCTATTCTATCCTCTATCCTATCATATCCTCTATCCTATCCTATCCTCTATGCTATCCTATCCTCTATTCTATCCTATCCTCTATCGTATCCTATCCTCTATCCTATCCAATGCTATATCGCATCCTCTATCCTATCCTATCCTCTATCCTATCCTATCCTCTATCCTATCCAGTCCTCTATCCTATCCTCTATCATATCCTATCCTCTTTACTATAATATCATCTACCCTATCCTATCCTATCCTCTATCCTTTCCTATCCGCTATCCTATCCTATCCTCTATCCTATCCTATCCTCTATCCTATCCTATCCTCTATCCTATCCTATCCTCTATCCTATCCTATCCTCTATCCTATCCTATCCTCTATCCAATCCTATCCTCTATCCTATCCTATCATATCCTCTATCCTATCCTATCCTCTATCCTATCCTATGCTCTATCCTATCCTATCCTCTATCCTATCCTATCATATCCTCTATCCTATCCTATCCTATATCCTATCCTATCCTCTATACTATTGTATCCTCTATCCTACCCTATTCTCTATCCTATCCTATCCAATCCCCTATCCTATACTCTATCCTATCCTATCCTCAATCCTATCGAATCCTCTATCCTATCCTATCCTCTATCCTATCCTATCCTCTATCCTATCCTATCCTCTATCCTATCCTATCCTCTATAATATCCTATCCTCTATCCTATCATATCCTCTATCCTATCCTATCCTGTACCCTATCCTATCCTCTATTCTATCCAATTCCCTATCCTATCCTGTATCCTATCCTATCCTCTATCCTATCCTATCCTCTATCGTATCCTATCCTCTATCCTATCCTATCCTCTATCCTATCCTATCCTCTATCCTATCCTATCCTCTATCCTATCCTATGCTCTATCATATCCTATCCTCTATCCTATCCTATCCTCTATCCTATTCTATCCTCTATCCTATCCAATCCTATATCCTATCCTCTATCCTATCCTATCCTCTATCCTATTCTATCCTCTATCCTATCCAATCCTATATCCTATTCTCTATCCTATCCTATCCTCTATCCTATCCTATCCTCTATCGTATCCTATCCTCTATCCTATCCAATCCCATATCGTATCTTCTATCCTAACATATCCTCTATCCTATCCTATCCTCTATCCTATCCTATCCTCTATCCTATCCTATCCTCTATCCTATCCTATCCTCTATCCTATCCTATCCTCTATCCTATCCTATCCTCTATCCTATCCTATCCTCTATCCTATCCTATCCTCTATCCTATCCTATCCTCTATCCTATCCTATCCTCTATCCTATCCTATCCTCTATCCTATCCTATCCTCTATCCTATCCAATGCTATATCGCATCCTCTATCCTATCCTATCCTCTATCCTATCCTATCCTCTATCCTATCCAGTCCTCTATCCTATCCTCTATCATATCCTATCCTCTTTACTATAATATCATCTATCCTATCCTATCCTATCCTCTATCCTTTCCTATCCTCTATCCTATCCTATCCTCTATCCTATCCTATCCTCTATCCTATCCTCTATCATATCCTATCCTCTTTACTATAATATCATCTATCCTATCCTATCCTATCCTCTATCCTTTCCTATCCGCTACCCTATCCTATCCTCTATCCTATCCTATCCTCTATCCTATCCTATCCTCTATCCTATCCTATCCTCTATCCTATCCTATCCTCTATCCTATCCTATCCTCTATCCAATCCTATCCTCTATCCCATCCTATCATATCCTCTATCCTATCCTATCCTCCATCCTATCCTATGCTCTATCCTATCCTATCCTCTATCCTATCCTATCCTCTATTCTATCCTATCATATCCTCTATCCTATCCTATCCTATATCCTATCCTATCCTCTATACTATTGTATCGTCTATCCTACCCTATTCTCTATCCTATCCTATCCAATCCCCTATGCTATCCACTATCCTATCCTATCCTCAATCCTATCGAATCCTCTATCCTATCCTATCCTCTATCCTATCCTATCCTCTATCCTATCCTATCCTCTATCCTATCCTATCCTCTATCCTATCATATCCTCTATCCTATCCTATCCTGTACCCTATCCTATCCTCTATTCTATCCAATTCCCTATCCTATCCTGTATCCTATCCTATCCTCTATCCTATAATATCCTCTATCGTATCCTATCCTCTATCCTATCCTATCCTCTATCCTATCCTATCCTCCATCCTATCCTATCCTCTATCCTATCCTATCCTCTATCATATCCTATCCTCTATCCTATCCTATCCTCTATCCTATTCTATCCTCTATCCTATCCAATCCTATATCCTATCCTCTATCCTATCCTATCCTCTATCCTATTCTATCCTCTATCCTATCCAATCCTATATCCTATTCTCTATCCTATCCTATCCTCTATCCTATCCTATCCTCTATCGTATCCTATCCTCTATCCTATCCAATCCCATATCGTATCCTCTATCCTAACATATCCTCTATCCTATCCTATCCTCTATCCTATCCTATCCTCTATCCTATCCTATCCTCTATCCTATCCTATCCTCTATCCTATCCTATCCTCTATCCTATCCTATCCTCTATCCTATCCTATCCTCTATCCTATCCTATCCTGTATCCTATCCTATCCTCTATCCTATCCTATCCTCTATCCTATCCTATCCTCTATCCTATCCTATCCTCTATCCTATCCAGTCCCGTATCCTATCCTCTATCATATCCTATCCTCTTTACTATAATATCATCTACCCTATCCTATCCTATCCTCTATCCTTTCCTATCCTCTATCCTATCCTATCCTCTATCCTATCCTATCCTCTATCCTATCCTATCCTCTTTCCTATCCAATCCCATATCGTATCCTATCCTCTATCCTATCATACCCTCTATCCTATCCTATCCTGTATCCTATCCTATCCTCTATCCTATCATATCCTCTATCCTATCCTCTATCCTATCCTATCCTCTATCCTATCCTATCCTATATCCTATCCTATCCTCTATCCTATCCAATCCCCTATCCTCTCCTCTATCCTATCCTATACTCTATCCTATTCTACACTCTATCCTATCCTTTCCGCTATCCTATCCTATCCTCTATCCTATCCTATCCTCTATCGTATCCTATCCTCTATCCTATCCACTCCTACATCGTATCCTCTAGCCTATCCTATCCTCTATCCTATCCTATCCTCTATCCTATCCTATCCTCTATCCTATCCTATCCTCTATCCTATTCTATCCTCTATCCTATCCTATCCTCTATCCTATCCTATCCTCTATCCTATCCTATCCTCTATCCTATCCTATCCTCTATCCTATCCTATCCTCTATCCTATCCTATCCTCTATCCTATCTTGTCCCGTATCCTATCCTCTATCATATCCTATCCTCTTTACTATAATATCATCTACCCTATCCTATCCTATCCTCTATACTATCCTATCCTCTATCCTATCCTATCCTCTATCCTATCCAATCCTCTATCCTATCCTATCCTCTATCCAATCCTATCCTCTATCCTATCCTATCATATCCTCTATCCTATCCTATCCTCTATCCTATCCTATGCTCTATCCTATCCTATCCTCTATCCTATCCTATCCTCTATCCTATCCTATCCTCTACCCTATCCTATCCTCTATCCTATCCTATCCTCTATTCTATCCAATCCCCTATCCTATCATATCCTCTATCCTATCCTATCCTCTATCGTATCGTATCCTCTATCCTATCCTATCCTGTATCCTATCCTATCCTCTATCCTATCCAATCCTATATCCTATTCTCTATCCTATCCTATCCTCTATCCTATCCTATCCTCTATCGTATCCTATCCTCTATCCTATCCAATCCCATATCGTATCCTATATCCTATTCTATCCTCTATCCTATCCAATCCTATATCCTATTCTCTATCCTATCCTATCCTCTATCCTATCCTATCCTCTATCGTATCCTATCCTCTATCCTATCCAATCCCATATCGTATCCTCTATCCTATCATATCCTCTATCCTATCCTATCCTCTATGCTATCCTATCCTCTATTCTATCCTATCCTCTATCGTATCCTATCCTCTATCCTATCCAATGCTATATCGCATCCTCTATCCTATCCTATCCTCTATCCTATCCTATTCTCTATCCTATCCAGTCCTCTATCCTATCCTCTATCATATCCTATCCTCTTTACTATAATATCATCTATCCTATCCTATCATATCCTCTATCCTTTCCTATCCTCTATCCTATCCTATCCTCTATCCTATCCTATCCTCTATCCTATCCTATCCTCTATCCTATCCTATCCTCTATCCTATCCTATCCTCTATCCAATCCTATCCTCTATCCTATCCTATCATATCCTCTATCCTATCCTATCCTCTATCCTATCATATCCTCTATCCTATCATATCCTCTATCCTATCCTATCCTCTGTCCTATCCTATCCTCTACCCTATCCTATCCTCTATCATATCCTATCCTCTATCCTATCCTATCCTCTATCTTATTCTATCCTCTATCCTATCCAATCCTATATCCTATTCTCTATCCTATCCTATCCTCTATCCTATCCTATCCTCTATCGTATCCTATCCTCTATCCTATCCAATCCCATATCGTATCCTCTATCCTATCATATCCTCTATCCTATCCTATCCTCTATCCTATCCTATCCTCTATTCTATCCTATCCTCTATCCTATCCAATCCTATATCGTATCCTCTATCCTATCCTATCCTCTATCCTATCCAGTCCCCTATCCTATCCAATCCTATATCGTATCCTCTATCCTATCCTATCCTCTATCCTATCCAGTCCCCTATCCTATCCTCTATCATATCTTATCCTCTTTACTATAATATCATCTACCCTATCCTATCCTATCCTCTATCCTATCCTATCCTCTATCCTATCCTATCCTCTATCCTATCCTATCCTCTATCCAATCCTATCCTCTATCCTATCGTATCATATCCTCTATCCTATCCTATCCTCTATCCTATCATATCCTCTATACTATTGTATCTTCTACCCTACCCTATTCTCTATCCTATCCTATCCTCTATCCTATCCTATCCTCTATCCTATCCTATCCTCTATCCTATCCTTTCCTCTATCCTGTCTTATCCTCTATCCTATTCTATCCTCTATCCTATCCTATCCTCTATCCTATCCTATCCTCTATCCTATCCTATCCTCTATCCTAGCCTATCCTCTATCCTATCCTATCCTCTATCCTATCCTATCCTCTATCCTATCCAGTCCCGTATCCTATCCTCTATCATATCCTATCCTCTTTACTATAATATCATCTACCCTATCCTATCCTATCCTCTATACTATCCTATCCTCTATCCTATCCTATCCTCTATCCTATCCAATCCTCTATCCTATCCTATCCTCTATCCAATCCTATCCTCTATCCTATCCTATCATATCCTCTATCATATCCTATCCTCTATCCTATCCTATGCTCTATCCTATCCTATCCTCTATCCTATCCTATCCTCTACCCTATCCTATCCTCTATCCTATCCTATCCTGTATCCTATCCTATCCTCTATCCTATACAATCCCCTATCCTCTCCTCTATCCTATCCTATACTCTATCATATCCTAACATCTATCCTATCTTATCCTCTATCCTATCATATCCTCTATCCTATCCTATCCTGTATCCTATCCTATCCTCTATTCTATCCAATCCCCTATCCTATCATATCCTCTATCCTATCCTATCCTCTATCGTATCGTATCCTCTATCCTATCCTATCCTGTATCCTATCCTATCCTCTATCCTATCCTATCCTATATCCTATCCTATCCTCTATCCTATCCAATCCCCTATCCTCTCCTCTATCCTATCCTATACTCTATCCTATTCTACACTCTATCCTATCCTTTCCGCTATCCTATCCTATCCTCTATCCTATCCTATCCTCTATCGTATCCTATCCTCTATCATATCCACTCCTACATCGTATCCTCTAGCCTATCCTATCCTCTATCCTATCCTATCCTCTATCCTATCCTATCCTCTATCCTATCCTATCCTCTATCCTACCCTATCCTCTATCCTATCCTATCCTCTATCCTATCCTATCCTCTATCCTATCCTATCCTCTATCCTATCCTTTCCTCTATCCTATCCTATCCTCTATCCTATTCTATCCTCTATCCTATCCTATCCTCTATCCTTTCCTATCCTCTATCCTATCCTATCCTCTATCCTATACTATCCTCTATCCTATCCTATCCTCTATCCTATCCAGTCCCGTATCCTATCCTCTATCATATCCTATCCTCTTTACTATAATATCATCTACCCTATCCTATCCTATCCTCTATACTATCCTATCCTCTATCCTATCCTATCCTCTATCCTATCCAATCCTCTATCCTATCCTATCCTCTATCCAATCCTATCCTCTATCCTATTCTATCATATCCTCTATCCTATCCTATCCTCTATCCTATCCTATGCTCTATCCTATCCTATCCTCTATCCTATCCTATCCTCTATCCTATCCTATCCTCTATCCTATCCTATCCTGTATCCTATCCTATCCTCTATCCTATCCAATCCCCTATCCTCTCCTCTATCCTATCCTATACTCTATCATATCCTAACATCTATCCTATCTTATCCTCTATCCTATCCTATCCTCTATCGTATCGTATCCTCTATCCTATCCTATCCTGTATCCTATCCTATCCTCTATCCTATCCAATCCTATATCCTATTCTCTATCCTATCCTATCCTCTATCCTATCCTATCCTCTATCGTATCCTATCCTCTATCCTATCCAATCCCATATCGTATCCTATATCCTATTCTATCCTCTATCCTATCCAATCCTATATCCTATTCTCTATCCTATCCTATCCTCTATCCTATCCTATCCTCTATCGTATCCTATCCTCTATCCTATCCAATCCCATATCGTATCCTCTATCCTATCATATCCTCTATCCTATCCTTTCCTCTATCCTATCCTATCCTCTATCCTATTCTATCCTCTATCCTATCCTATCCTCTATCCTATCCTATCCTCTATCCTATCCTATCCTCTATCCTATACTATCCTCTATCCTATCCTATCCTCTATCCTATCCAGTCCCGTATCCTATCCTCTATCATATCCTATCCTCTTTACTATAATATCATCTACCCTATCCTATCCTATCCTCTATACTATCCTATCCTCTATCCTATCCTATCCTCTATCCTATCCAATCCTCTATCCTATCCTATCCTCTATCCAATCCTATCCTCTATCCTATCCTATCATATCCTCTATCCTATCCTATCCTCTATCCTATCCTATGCTCTATCCTATCCTATCCTCTATCCTATCCTATCCTCTATCCTATCCTATCCTCTATCCTATCCTATCCTGTATCCTATCCTATCCTCTATCCTATCCTATCCTCTACCCTATCCAATCCTATATCCTATTCTCTATCCTATCCTATCCTCTATCCTATCCAATCCTATATCCTATTCTCTATCCTATCCTATCCTCTATCCTATCCTATCCTCTATCGTATCCTATCCTCTATCCTATCCAATCCCATATCGTATCCTCTATCCTAACATATCCTCTATCCTATCCTATCCTCTATCCTATCCTATCCTCTATCCTATCCAGTCCCGTACCCTATCCTCTATCATATCCTATCCTCTTTACTATAATATCATCTATCCTATCCTATCCTATCCTCTATCCTATCCTTCTATCCTATCCTATCCTATCCTCTATCCTATCCTATCCTCTATCCTATCATATCCTCTATCCTATCATATCCTCTATCCTATCCTATCCTCTATCCTATCCTATCCTCTACCCTATCCTATCCTCTATCCTATCCTATCCTCTATCCTATCCAATCCTCTATCCTATCCTATCCTCTATCCAATCCTATCCTCTATCCTATCCTATCATATCCTCTATCCTATCCTATCCTCTATCCTATCCTATGCTCTATCCTATCCTATCCTCTATCCTATCCTATCCTCTATCCTATCCTATCCTCTATCCTATCCTATCCTGTATCCTATCCTATCCTCTATCCTATCCAATCCCCTATCCTCTCCTCTATCCTATCCTATACTCTATCATATCCTAACATCTATCCTATCTTATCCTCTATCCTATCCTATCCTCTATCGTATCGTATCCTCTATCCTATCCTATCCTGTATCCTATCCTATCCTCTATCCTATCCAATCCTATATCCTATTCTCTATCCTATCCTATCCTCTATCCTATCCTATCCTCTATCGTATCCTATCCTCTATCCTATCCAATCCCATATCGTATCCTATATCCTATTCTATCCTCTATCCTATCCAATCCTATATCCTATTCTCTATCCTATCCTATCCTCTATCCTATCCTATCCTCTATCGTATCCTATCCTCTATCCTATCCAATCCCATATCGTATCCTCTATCCTATCATATCCTCTATCCTATCCTTTCCTCTATCCTATCCTATCCTCTATCCTATTCTATCCTCTATCCTATCCTATCCTCTATCCTATCCTATCCTCTATCCTATCCTATCCTCTATCCTATACTATCCTCTATCCTATCCTATCCTCTATCCTATCCAGTCCCGTATCCTATCCTCTATCATATCCTATCCTCTTTACTATAATATCATCTACCCTATCCTATCCTATCCTCTATACTATCCTATCCTGTATCCTATCCTATCCTCTATCCTATCCAATCCTATATCCTATTCTCTATCCTATCCTATCCTCTATCCTATCCTATCCTCTATCGTATCCTATCCTCTATCCTATCCAATCCCATATCGTATCCTATATCCTATTCTATCCTCTATCCTATCCAATCCTATATCCTATTCTCTATCCTATCCTATCCTCTATCCTATCCTATACTCTAACATATCCTAATCTCTATCCTATCTTATCCTGTATCCTATTCTATACTCTATCCTATCCTTTCCGCTATCCTATCCTATCCTCTATCCTATCCTATCCTCTATCGTATCCTATCCTCTATCCTATCCTATCCTCTATCCTATCCTATCCTCTATCCTAGCCTATCCTCTATCATATCCTATCCTCTATCCTATCCTATCCTCTATCCTATTCTATCCTCTATCCTATCCAATCCTATATCCTATCCTCTATCCTATCCTATCCTCTATCCTATTCTATCCTCTATCCTATCCAATCCTATATCCTATTCTCTATCCTATCCTATCCTCTATCCTATCCTATCCTCTATCGTATCCTATCCTCTATCCTATCCAATCCCATATCGTATCCTCTATCCTAACATATCCTCTATCCTATCCTATCCTCTATCCTATCCTATCCTCTATCCTATCCAGTCCCGTACCATATCCTCTATCATATCCTATCCTCTTTACTATAATATCATCTATCCTATCCTATCCTATCCTCTATCCTATCCTTCTATCCTATCCTATCCTATCCTCTATCCTATCCTATCCTCTATCCTATCCTATCCTCTATCCTATCATATCCTCTATCCTATCATATCCTCTATCCTATTCTATCCTCTATCCTATCCAATCCTATATCCTATTCTCTATCCTATCCTATCCTCTATCCTATCCTATCCTCTATCGTATCCTATCCTCTATCCTATCCAATCCCATATCGTATCCTCTATCCTATCATATCCTCTATCCTATCCTATCCTCTATCCTATCCTATCCTCTATTCTATCCTATCCTCTATCGTATCCTATCCTCTATCCTATCCAATCCTATATCGTATCCTCTATCCTATCCTATCCTCTATCCTATCCAGTCCCCTATCCTATCCTTATCATATCTTATCCTCTTTACTATAATATCATCTACCCTATCCTATCCTATCCTCTATCCTATCCTATCCTCTATCATATCCTATCCTCTATCCTATCCTATCCTCTATCCTATCGTATCCTATCCTCTATCCTATCCAATCCCATATCGTATCCTATATCCTATTCTATCCTCTATCCTATCCAATCCTATATCCTATTCTCTATCCTATCATATCCTCTATCCTATCCTATCCTCTATGCTATCCTATCCTCTATTCTATCCTATCCTCTATCGTATCCTATCCTCTATCCTATCCAATGCTATATCGCATCCTCTATCCTATCCTATCCTCTATCCTATCCTATCCTCTATCCTAACCAGTCCTCTATCCTATCCTCTATCATATCCTATCCTCTTTACTATAATATCATCTATCCTATCCTATCCTATCCTCTATCCTTTCCTATCCTCTATCCTATCCTATCCTCTATCCTATCCTATCCTCTATCCTATCCTATCCTCTATCCTATCCTATCCTCTATCCTATCCTATCCTCTATCCTATCCTATCCTCTATCCTATCCTATCCTCTATCCAATCCTATCCTCTATGCTAACCTGTCCTCTACCCTATCCTATCCTCTATTCTATCCTATCCTCTATCGTATCCTATCCTCTATCCTATCCACTCCTACATCGTATCCTCTAGCCTATCCTATCCTCTATCCTATCCTATCCTCTATCCTATCCTATCCTATCCTCTATCCTATCCTATCCTCTATCCTACCCTATCCTCTATCCTATCCTATCCTCTATCCTATCCTATCCTCTATCCTATCCTTTCCTCTATCCTATCCTATCCTCTATCCTATTCTATCCTCTATCCTATCCTATCCTCTATCCTATTCTATCCTCTATCCTATCCAATCCCATATCGTATCCTCTATCCTAACATATCCTCTATCCTATCCTATCCTCTATCCTATCCTATCCTCTATCCTATCCAGTCCCGTACCCTATCCTCTATCATATCCTATCCTCTTTACTATAATATCATCTATCCTATCCTATCCTATCCTCCATCCTATCCTTCTATCCTATCCTATCCTATCCTCTATCCTATCCTATCCTCTATCCTATCATATCCTCTATCATATCTTATCCTCTATCCTATCCTATCCTCTATCTTATTCTATCCTCTATCCTATCCAATCCTATATCCTATTCTCTATCCTATCCTATCCTCTATCCTATCCTATCCTCTATCGTATCCTATCCTCTATCCTATCCAATCCCATATCGTATCCTCTATCCTATCATATCCTCTATCCTATCCTATCCTCTATCCTATCCTATCCTCTATTCTATCCTATCCTCTATCGTATCCTATCCTCTATCCTATCCTATCCTCTATCTTATTCTATCCTCTATCCTATCCAATCCTATATCCTATTCTCTATCCTATCCTATCCTCTATCCTATCCTATCCTCTATCGTATCCTATCCTCTATCCTATCCAATCCCATATCGTATCCTCTATCCTATCATATCCTCTATCCTATCCTATCCTCTATCCTATCCTATCCTCTATTCTATCCTATCCTCTATCGTATCCTATCCTCTATCCTATCCAATCCTATATCGTATCCTCTATCCTATCCTATCCTCTATCCTATCCAGTCCCCTATCCTATCCTCTATCATATCTTATCCTCTTTACTATAATATCATCTACCCTATCCTATCCTATCCTCTATCCTATCCTATCCTCTATCCTATCCTATCCTCTATCCTATCCTATCCTCTATCCAATCCTATCCTCTATCCTATCGTATCATATCCTCTATCCTATCCTATCCTCTATCCTATCCTATCCTCTATACTATTGTATCTTCTACCCTACCCTATTCTCTATCCTATCCAATCCAATCCCCTATCCTATCCCCTATCCTATCCTATCCTCAATCCTATCGAATCCTCTATCCTATCCTATCCTCTATGCTAACCTGTCCTCTACCCTATCCTATCCTCTATTCTATCCTATCCTCTATCCTATCCAATGCTATATCGCATCCTCTATCCTATCCTATCCTCTATCCTATCCTATCCTCTATCCTAACCAGTCCTCTATCCTATCCTCTATCATATCCTATCCTCTTTACTATAATATCATCTATCCTATCCTATCCTCTATCCTATCCTATCCTCTATCCTATCCTATCCTCTATCCTATCCTATCCTCTATCCTATCCTATCCTCTATCCTATCCTATCCTCTATCCTATCCTATCCTCTATCCAATCCTATCCTCTATGCTAACCTGTCCTCTACCCTATCCTATCCTCTATTCTATCCTATCCTCTATCGTATCCTATCCTCTATCCTATCCACTCCTACATCGTATCCTCTAGCCTATCCTATCCTCTATCCTATCCTATCCTCTATCCTATCCTATCCTCTATCCTATCCTATCCTCTATCCTATCCTTTCCTCTATCCTATCCTATCCTCTATCCTATTCTATCCTCTATCCTATCCTATCCTCTATCCTATTCTATCCTCTATCCTACCCAATCCTATATCCTATCCTCTATCCTATCCTATCCTCTATCCTATTCTATCCTCTATCCTATCCAATCCTATATCCTATTCTCTATCCTATCCTATCCTCTATCCTATCCTATCCTCTATCGTATCCTATCCTCTATCCTATCCAATCCCATATCGTATCCTCTATCCTAACATATCCTCTATCCTATCCTATCCTCTATCCTATCCTATCCTCTATCCTATCCAGTCCCGTACCCTATCCTCTATCATATCCTATCCTCTTTACTATAATATCATCTATCCTATCCTATCCTATCCTCTATCCTATCCTTCTATCCTATCCTATCCTATCCTCTATCCTATCCTATCCTCTATCCTATCATATCCTCTATCATATCCTATCCTCTATCCTATCCTATCCTCTATCTTATTCTATCCTCTATCCTATCCAATCCTATATCCTATTCTCTATCCTATCCTATCCTCTATCCTATCCTATCCTCTATCGTATCCTATCCTCTATCCTATCCAATCCCATATCGTATCCTCTATCCTATCATATCCTCTATCCTATCCTATCCTCTATCCTATCCTATCCTCTATTCTATCCTATCCTCTATCGTATCCTATCCTCTATCCTAACCAATCCTATATCGTATCCTCTATCCTATCCTATCCTCTATCCTATCCAGTCCCCTATCCTATCCTCTATCATATCTTATCCTCTTTACTATAATATCATCTACCCTATCCTATCCTATCCTCTATCCTATCCTATCCTCTATCCTATCCTATCCTCTATCCTATCCTATCCTCTATCCAATCCTATCCTCTTTCCTATCGTATCATATCCTCTATCCTATCCTATCCTCTATCCTATCCTATCCTCTATACTATTGTATCTTCTACCCTACCCTATTCTCTATCCTATCCAATCCAATCCCCTATCCTATCCTCTATCCTATCCTATCCTCAATCCTATCGAATCCTCTATCCTATCCTATCCTCTATGCTAACCTGTCCTCTACCCTATCCTATCCTCTATTCTATCCTATCCTCTATCGTATCCTATCCTCTATCCTATCCACTCCTACATCGTATCCTCTAGCCTATCCTATCCTCTATCCTATCCTATCCTCTATCCTATCCTATCCTATCCTCTATCCTATCCTATCCTCTATCCAATCCTATCCTCTATCCTATCCTATCATATCCTCTATCCTACCCTATCCTCTATCCTATCCTATGCTCTATCCTATCCTATCCTCTATCCTATCCTATCCTCTATCCTATCCTATCATATCCTCTATCCTATCCTATCCTATATCCTATCCTATCCTCTATACTATTGTATCCTCTATCCTACCCTATTCTCTATCCTATCCTATCCAATCCCCTATCCTATCCTCTATCCTATCCTATCCTCAATCCTATCGAATCCTCTATCCTATCCTATCCTCTATCCTATCCTATCCTCTATCCTATCCTATCCTCTATCCTATCCTATCCTCTATCCTATCATATCCTCTATCCTATCCTATCCTGTACCCTATCCTATCCTCTATTCTATCCAATCCCCTATCCTATCCTGTATCCTATCCTATCCTCTATCCTATCCTATCCTCTATCATATCCTATACTCTATCCTCTCCTATCCTCTATCCTATTCTATCCTCTATCCTATCCAATCCTATATCCTATTCTCTATTCTATCCTATCCTCTATCCTATCCTATCCTCTATCCTATCCTACCCTCTATCCTATCCTATCCTATATCCCATCCTATCCTCTATCCTATCCAATCCCCTATCCTCTCCTCTATCCTATCCTATACTCTAACATATCCTAATCTCTATCCTATCTTATCCTGTATCCTATTCTATACTCTATCCTATCCTTTCCGCTATCCTATCCTATCCTCTATCCTATCCTATCCTCTATCGTATCCTATCCTCTATCCTATCCTATCCTCTATCCTATCCTATCCTCTATCCTATCCTATCCTCTATCCTATCCTATCCTCTATCATATCCTATCCTCTATCCTATCCTATCCTCTATCCTATTCTATCCTCTATCCTATCCAATCCTATATCCTATCCTCTATCCTATCCTATCCTCTATCCTATTCTATCCTCTATCCTATCCAATCCTATATCCTATTCTCTATCCTATCCTATCCTCTATCCTATCCTATCCTCTATCGTATCCTATCCTCTATCCTACCCAATCCCATATCGTATCCTCTATCCTATCCTATCCTCTATCCTATCCAGTCCCGTACCCTATCCTCTATCATATCCTATCCTCTTTACTATAATATCATCTATCCTATCCTATCCTATCCTCTATCCTATCCTTCTATCCTATCCTATCCTATCCTCTATCCTATCCTATCCTCTATCCTATCATATCCTCTATCATATCCTATCCTCTATCCTATCCTATCCTCTATCTTATTCTATCCTCTATCCTATCCAATCCTATATCCTATTCTCTATCCTATCCTATCCTCTATCCTATCCTATCCTCTATCGTATCCTATCCTCTATCCTATCCAATCCCATATCGTATCCTCTATCCTATCATATCCTCTATCCTATCCTATCCTCTATCCTATCCTATCCTCTATTCTATCCTATCCTCTATCGTATCCTATCCTCTATCCTAACCAATCCTATATCGTATCCTCTATCCTATCCTATCCTCTATCCTATCCAGTCCCCTATCCTATCCTCTATCATATCTTATCCTCTTTACTATAATATCATCTACCCTATCCTATCCTATCCTCTATCCTATCCTATCCTCTATCCTATCCTATCCTCTATCCTATCCTATCCTCTATCCAATCCTATCCTCTTTCCTATCGTATCATATCCTCTATCCTATCCTATCCTCTATCCTATCCTATCCTCTATACTATTGTATCTTCTACCCTACCCTATTCTCTATCCTATCCAATCCAATCCCCTATCCTATCCTCTATCCTATCCTATCCTCAATCCTATCGAATCCTCTATCCTATCCTATCCTCTATGCTAACCTGTCCTCTACCCTATCCTATCCTCTATTCTATCCTATCCTCTATCGTATCCTATCCTCTATCCTATCCACTCCTACATCGTATCCTCTAGCCTATCCTATCCTCTATCCTATCCTATCCTCTATCCTATCCTATCCTATCCTCTATCCTATCCTATCCTCTATCCAATCCTATCCTCTATCCTATCCTATCATATCCTCTATCCTACCCTATCCTCTATCCTATCCTATGCTCTATCCTATCCTATCCTCTATCCTATCCTATCCTCTATCCTATCCTATCATATCCTCTATCCTATCCTATCCTATATCCTATCCTATCCTCTATACTATTGTATCCTCTATCCTACCCTATTCTCTATCCTATCCTATCCAATCCCCTATCCTATCCTCTATCCTATCCTATCCTCAATCCTATCGAATCCTCTATCCTATCCTATCCTCTATCCTATCCTATCCTCTATCCTATCCTATCCTCTATCCTATCCTATCCTCTATCCTATCATATCCTCTATCCTATCCTATCCTGTACCCTATCCTATCCTCTATTCTATCCAATCCCCTATCCTATCCTGTATCCTATCCTATCCTCTATCCTATCCTATCCTCTATCATATCCTATACTCTATCCTCTCCTATCCTCTATCCTATTCTATCCTCTATCCTATCCAATCCTATATCCTATTCTCTATTCTATCCTATCCTCTATCCTATCCTATCCTCTATCCTATCCTACCCTCTATCCTATCCTATCCTATATCCCATCCTATCCTCTATCCTATCCAATCCCCTATCCTCTCCTCTATCCTATCCTATACTCTAACATATCCTAATCTCTATCCTATCTTATCCTGTATCCTATTCTATACTCTATCCTATCCTTTCCGCTATCCTATCCTATCCTCTATCCTATCCTATCCTCTATCGTATCCTATCCTCTATCCTATCCTATCCTCTATCCTATCCTATCCTCTATCCTATCCTATCCTCTATCATATCCTATCCTCTATCCTATCCTATCCTCTATCCTATTCTATCCTCTATCCTATCCAATCCTATATCCTATCCTCTATCCTATCCTATCCTCTATCCTATTCTATCCTCTATCCTATCCAATCCTATATCCTATTCTCTATCCTATCCTATCCTCTATCCTATCCTATCCTCTATCGTATCCTATCCTCTATCCTATCCAATCCCATATCGTATCCTCTATCCTAACATATCCTCTATCCTATCCTATCCTCTATCCTATCCTATCCTCTATCCTATCCTATCCTCTATCCTATCCTATCCTCTATCCTATCCTATCCTCTATCCTATCCTATCCTCTATCCTATCCTATCCTCTATCCTATCCTATCCTCTATCCTATCCAGTCCCGTACCCTATCCTCTATCATATCCTATCCTCTTTACTATAATATCATCTATCCTATCCTATCCTATCCTCTATCCTATCCTTCTATCCTATCCTATCCTCTATCCTATCCTATCCTCTATCCTTTCCTATCCTCTATCCTATCCTATCCTCTATCCTATCATATCCTCTATCCTATCCTATCCTCTATCCTATCCTATCCTCTATCCTATCCTATCCTCTATCCTATCCTATCCTGTATCCAATCCTATCCTCTATCCTATCCTATCATATCCTCTATCCCATCCTATCCTCTATCCTATCGTATGCTCTATAATATCCTATCCTCTATCCTATCCTATCCTCTATCCTATCCTATCATGTCCTCTATCCTATCCTATCCTATATCCTATCCTATCCTCTATACTATTGTATCCTCTATCCTACCCTATTCTCTATCCTATCCTATCCAATCCCCTATCCTATCCTCTATCCTATCCTATCCTCAATCCTATCGAATCCTCTATACTATCCTATCCTCTATCCTATCCTATCCTCTATCCTATCCTATCCTCTATCCTATCCTATCCTCTATCCTATCATATCCTCTATCCTATCCTATCCTGTACCCAATCCTATCCTCTATTCTATCCAATTCCCTATCCTATCCTGTATCCTATCCTATCCTCTATCCTATCCTGTATCCTATCCTATCCTCTATCCTATCCTATCCTCTATCGTATCCTATCCTCTATCCTATCCTATCCTCTATCCTATCCTATCCTCTATCCTATCCTATCCTCTATCCTATCCTATCCTCTATCATATCCTATCCTCTATCCTATCCTATCCTCTATCCTATCCTATCCTCTATCCTATTCTATCCTCTATCCTATCCAATCCTATATCCTATCCTCTATCCTATCCTATCCTCTATCGTATCCTATCCTCTATCCTATCCAATCCCATATCGTATCCTCTATCCTAACATATCCTCTATCCTATCCTATCCTCTATCCTATCCTATCCTCTATCGTATCCTATCCTCTATCCTATCCAGTCCCGTATCCTATCCTCTATCATATCCTATCCTCTTTACTATAATATCATCTATCCTATCCTATCCTATCCTCTATCCTATCCTTCTATCCTATCCTATCCTCTATCCTATCCTATCCTCTATCCTATCCTATCCTCTATCCTATCCTATTCTCTATCCTATCATATCCTCTATCCTATCATATCCTCTATCCTATCCTATCCTCTATTCTAATCCTATCCTCTACCCTATCCTATCCTCTATCATATCCTATCCTCTATCCTATCCTATCCTCTATCTTATTCTATCCTCTATCCTATCCAATCCTATATCCTATTCTCTATCCTATCCTATCCTCTATCCTATCCTATCCTCTATCGTATCCTATCCTCTATCCTATCCAATCCCATATCGTATCCTCTATCCTATCATATCCTCTATCCTATCCTATCCTCTATCCTATCCAATCCTATATCCTATTCTCTATCCTATCCTATCCTCTATCCAATCCTATCCTCTATCGTATCCTATCCTCTATCCTATCCAATCCCATATCGTATCCTATATCCTATTCTATCCTCTATCCTATCCAATCCTATATCCTATTCTCTATCCTATCCTATCCTCTATCCTATCCTATCTTCTATCGTATCCTATCCTCTATCCTATCCAATCCCATATCGTATCCTCTATCCTATCATATCCTCTATCCTATCCTATCCTCTATGCTATCCTATCCTCTATTCTATCCTATCCTCTATCGTATCCTATCCTCTATCCTATCCTATGCTATATCGCATACTCTATCCTATCCTATCCTCTATCCTATCCTATCCTCTATCCTATCCAGTCCTCTATCCTATCCTCTATCATATCCTATCCTCTTTACTATAATATCATCTATCCTATCCTATCCTATCCTCTATCCTTTCCTATCCGCTATCCTATCCTATCCTCTATCCTGTCCTATCCTCTATCCTATCCTATCCTCTATCCTATCCTATCCTCTATCCTATCCTATCCTCTATCCTATCCTATCCTCTATCCAATCCTATCCTCTATCCTATCCTATCATATCCTCTATCCTATCCTATCCTCTATCCTATCCTATGCTCTATCCTATCCTATCCTCTATCCTGTAATATCCTCTATCCTATCCTTTCATATCCTCTATCCTATCCTATCCTCTATCGTATCCTATCCTCTATCCTATCCAATCCCATATCGTATCCTCTATCCTATCATATCCTCTATCCTATCCTATCCTCTATCCTATCCTATCCTCTATTCTATCCTATCCTCTATCGTATCCTATCCTCTATCCTATCCAATCCTATATCGTATCCTCTATCCTATCCTATCCTCTATCCTATCCAGTCCCCTATCCTATCCTCTATCATATCTTATCCTCTTTACTATAATATCATCTACCCTATCCTATCCTATCCTCTATCCTTTCCTATCCTCTATCCTATCCTATCCTCTATCCTATCCTATCCTCTATCCTATCCTATCCTCTATCCTATCCTATCCTCTATCCTATCCTATCCTCTATCCTATCCTATCCTCTATCCTATCCTATCCTCTATACTATTGTATCTTCTACCCTACCCTATTCTCTATCCTATCCAATCCAATCCCCTATCCTATCCTCTATCCTATCCTATCCTCAATCCTATCGAATCCTCTATCCTATCCTATCCTCTATGCTAACCTGTCCTCTACCCTATCCTATCCTCTATTCTATCCTATCCTCTATCCTATCATATCCTCTATCCTATCCTATCCTCTATCCTATCCTGTCCTCTATCCTATCATATCCTCTATCCTATCCAATCCTATATCCAATTCTCTATCCTATCCTATCCTCTATCCAATCCTATCCTCTATCGTATCCTATCCTCTATCCTATCCAATCCCATATCGTATCCTATATCCTATTCTATCCTCTATCCTATCCAATCCTATATCCTATTCTCTATCCTATCCTATCCTCTATCCTATCCTATCTTCTATCGTATCCTATCCTCTATCCTATCCTATCCTCTATCCTATCCTATCCTCTATCCTATCCTATCCTCTATCCTATCATATCCTCTATCCTATCCTATCCTCTATGCTATCCTATCCTCTATTCTATCCTATCCTCTATCGTATCCTATCCTCTATCCTATCCAATGCTATATCGCATCCTCTATCCTATCCTATCCCCTATCCTATCCTATCCTCTATCCTATCCATCCTCTATCCTATCCTCTATCATATCCTATCCTCTTTACTATAATATCATCTATCCTATCCTATCCTATCCTCTATCCTTTCCTATCCGCTATCCTATCCTATCCTCTATCCTGTCCTATCCTCTATCCTATCCTATCCTCTATCCTATCCTATCCTCTATCCTATCCTATCCTCTATCCTATCCTATCCTCTATCCAATCCTATCCTCTATCCTATCCTATCATATCCTCTATCCTATCCTATCCTCTATCCTATCCTATGCTCTATCCTATCCTATCCTCTATCCTGTCCTATCCTCTATCCTATCCTATCATATCCTCTATCCTATCCTATCCTATATCCTATCCTATCCTCTATACTATTGTATCCTCTATCCTACCCTATTCTCTATCCTATCCTATCCAATCCCCTATCCTATCCTCTATCCTATCCTATCCTCAATCCTATCGAATCCTCTATCCTATCCTATCCTCTATCCAATCCTATCCTCTATCCTATCCTATCCTCTATCCTATCCTATCCTCTATCCTATCATATCCTCTATCCTATCCTATCCTCTATCATATCCTATCCTCTTTACTATAATATCATCTATCCTATCCTATCCTATCCTCTACCCTATCCTATCCTCTATCATATCCTATCCTCTCTCCTATCCTATCCTCTATCCTATTCTATTCTCTATCCTATCCAATCCTATATCTTATTCCCTATACTATCCTATCCTCTATCCTATCCTATCCTCTATCGTATCCTATCCTCTATCCTATCCAATCCCATATCGTATCCTCTATCCTATCATATCCTCTATCCTATCCTATCCTCTATCCTATCCAATTCTATATCGTATCCTCTATCCTATCCTATCCTCTATCCTATCCTATCCTCTATCCTATCCTATCCTCTATCCTATCCAGTCCCCTATCCTATCCTCTATCATATCCTATCCTCTTTACTATAATATCATCTACCCTATCCTATCCTATCCTCTATCCTATCCTATCCTCTATCCTATCCTATCCTGTATCCTATCCTATCCTCTATTCTATCCAATCCCCTATCCTATCCTATCCTCTATCCTATCCTATCCTCTATCCTATCATATCCTCTATCCTATCCTATCCTCTATCATATCCTATCCTCTCTCCTATCCTATCCTCTATCCTATTCTATCCTCTATCCTATCCAATCCTATATCCTATTCTCTATACTATCCTATCCTCTATCCTATCCTATCCTCTATCGTATCCTATCCTCTATCCTATCCAATCCCATATCGTATCCTCTATCCTATCATATCGTCTATCCTATCCTATCCTCTATCCTATCCTATCCTCTATCCTATCCTATCCTCTATCCAATCCTATCCTCTATCCTATCCTATCATATCCTCTATACTATCCTATCCTCTATCCTATCCTATGCTCTATCCTATCCTATCCTCTATCCTATCCTATCCTCTATCCTATCCTATCCTCTATCCTACCCTATCCTCTATCCTATCCTATCATATCCTCTATCCTATCCTATCCTCTATCCTATCCTATGCTCTATCCTATCCTATCCTCTATCGTATCCTATCCTCTATCCTATCCTATCCTCTATCCTATCCTATCCTCTATCCTATCCAGTCCCCTATCCTATCCTCTATCATATCCTATCCTCTTTACTATAATATCATCTATCCTATCCTATCCTATCCTCTATCCTATCCTATCCTCTATCCTATCCTATCCTCTATCCTATCCTATCCTCTATCCTATCCAGTCCCCTATCCTATCCTCTATCATATGCTATCCTCTTTACTATAATATCATCTATCCTATCCTATCCGATCCACTATCCTATCCTATCCTCTATCCTATCCTATTCTCTATCCTATCCTATCCTCTATCCTATCCTATCCTCTATCCTATCATATCCTCTATCCTATCCTATCCGGTATCCTATCCTATCCTCTATTCTATCCAATCCCCTATCCTATCCTCTATCCTATCCTATCCTCTATCATATCCTATCCTCTATCCTATCTTATCCTCTATCCTATTCTATCCTCTATCCTATCCTATCCTCTATCATATCCTATCCTCTTTACTATAATATCATCTATCCTATCCTATCCTATCCTCTACCCTATCCTATCCTCTATCATATCCTATCCTCTCTCCTATCCTATCCTCTATCCTATTCTATTCTCTATCCTATCCAATCCTATATCTTATTCCCTATACTATCCTATCCTCTATCCTATCCTATCCTCTATCGTATCCTATCCTCTATCCTATCCAATCCCATATCGTATCCTCTATCCTATCATATCCTCTATCCTATCCTATCCTCTATCCTATCCAATTCTATATCGTATCCTCTATCCTATCCTATCCTCTATCCTATCCTATCCTCTATCCTATCCTATCCTCTATCCTATCCAGTCCCCTATCCTATCCTCTATCATATCCTATCCTCTTTACTATAATATCATCTACCCTATCCTATCCTATCCTCTATCCTATCCTATCCTCTATCCTATCCTATCCTGTATCCTATCCTATCCTCTATTCTATCCAATCCCCTATCCTATCCTATCCTCTATCCTATCCTATCCTCTATCCTATCATATCCTCTATCCTATCCTATCCTCTATCATATCCTATCCTCTCTCCTATCCTATCCTCTATCCTATTCTATCCTCTATCCTATCCAATCCTATATCCTATTCTCTATACTATCCTATCCTCTATCCTATCCTATCCTCTATCGTATCCTATCCTCTATCCTATCCAATCCCATATCGTATCCTCTATCCTATCATATCGTCTATCCTATCCTATCCTCTATCCTATCCTATCCTCTATCCTATCCTATCCTCTATCCAATCCTATCCTCTATCCTATCCTATCATATCCTCTATACTATCCTATCCTCTATCCTATCCTATGCTCTATCCTATCCTATCCTCTATCCTATCCTATCCTCTATCCTATCCTATCCTCTATCCTACCCTATCCTCTATCCTATCCTATCATATCCTCTATCCTATCCTATCCTCTATCCTATCCTATGCTCTATCCTATCCTATCCTCTATCGTATCCTATCCTCTATCCTATCCTATCCTCTATCCTATCCTATCCTCTATCCTATCCAGTCCCCTATCCTATCCTCTATCATATCCTATCCTCTTTACTATAATATCATCTATCCTATCCTATCCTATCCTCTATCCTATCCTATCCTCTATCCTATCCTATCCTCTATCCTATCCTATCCTCTATCCTATCCAGTCCCCTATCCTATCCTCTATCATATGCTATCCTCTTTACTATAATATCATCTATCCTATCCTATCCGATCCACTATCCTATCCTATCCTCTATCCTATCCTATTCTCTAACCTATCCTATCCTCTATCCTATCCTATCCTCTATCCTATCATATCCTCTATCCTATCCTATCCGGTATCCTATCCTATCCTCTATTCTATCCAATCCCCTATCCTATCCTCTATCCTATCCTATCCTCTATCATATCCTATCCTCTATCCTATCTTATCCTCTATCCTATTCTATCCTCTATCCAATCCAATCCTATATCCTATTCTCTATCCTATCCTATCCTATCCTCTATCTTATCCTACACTCTATCCTATCCTATCCTCTATCCTATCCTATCCTCTATCCTATCCTATCCTCTATCCTATCCTATCCTCTATCCTATCCTATCCTCTATCCTATCCTATCCTCTATCCTATCCTATCCTCTATCCTATCCTATCCTCTATCCTATCCTATCCTCTATCCTATCCTATCCTCTATCCTATCCTATCCTCTATCCTATCCAGTCCCCTATCCTATCCTCTATCATATCCTATCCTCTTTACTATAATATCATCTATCCTATCCTATCCTATCCTCTATCCTATCCTATCCTCTATCCTATCCTATCCTCTATCCTATCCTATCCTCTATCCTATCCTATCCTCTATCCTATCCAGTCCCGTATCCTATCCTCTATCATATCCTATCCTCTTTACTATAATATCATCTATCCTCTCCTATCCTATCCTCTATCCTATCCTATCCTCTATCCTACCCTATCCTCTATCCTATCCTATCATATCCTCTATCCTATCCTATCCTCTATCCTATCCTATGCTCTATCCTATCCTATCCTCTATCGTATCCTATCCTCTATCCTATCCTATCCTCTATCCTATCCTATCCTCTATCCTATCCAGTCCCCTATCCTATCCTCTATCATATCCTATCCTCTTTACTATAATATCATCTATCCTATCCTATCCTATCCTCTATCCTATCCTATCCTCTATCCTATCCTATCCTCTATCCTATCCTATCCTCTATCCTATCCAGTCCCCTATCCTATCCTCTATCATATGCTATCCTCTTTACTATAATATCATCTATCCTATCCTATCCGATCCACTATCCTATCCTATCCTCTATCCTATCCTATTCTCTATCCTATCCTATCCTCTATCCTATCCTATCCTCTATCCTATCATATCCTCTATCCTATCCTATCCGGTATCCTATCCTATCCTCTATTCTATCCAATCCCCTATCCTATCCTCTATCCTATCCTATCCTCTATCATATCCTATCCTCTATCCTATCTTATCCTCTATCCTATTCTATCCTCTATCCAATCCAATCCTATATCCTATTCTCTATCCTATCCTATCCTATCCTCTATCTTATCCTACACTCTATCCTATCCTATCCTCTATCCTATCCTATCCTCTATCCTATCCTATCCTCTATCCTATCCTATCCTCTATCCTATCCTATCCTCTATCCTATCCTATCCTCTATCCTATCCTATCCTCTATCCTATCCTATCCTCTATCCTATCCTATCCTCTATCCTATCCTATCCTCTATCCTATCCTATCCTCTATCCTATCCTATCCTCTATCCTATCCAGTCCCCTATCCTATCCTCTATCATATCCTATCCTCTTTACTATAATATCATCTATCCTATCCTATCCTATCCTCTATCCTATCCTATCCTCTATCCTATCCTATCCTCTATCCTATCCTATCCTCTATCCTATCCAGTCCCGTATCCTATCCTCTATCATATCCTATCCTCTTTACTATAATATCATCTATCCTCTCCTATCCTATCCTCTATCCTATCCTATCCTCTATCCTACCCTATCCTCTATCCTATCCTATCATATCCTCTATCCTATCCTATCCTCTATCCTATCCTATGCTCTATCCTATCCTATCCTCTATCGTATCCTATCCTCTATCCTATCCTATCCTCTATCCTATCCTATCCTCTATCCTATCCAGTCCCCTATCCTATCCTCTATCATATCCTATCCTCTTTACTATAATATCATCTATCCTATCCTATCCTATCCTCTATCCTATCCTATCCTCTATCCTATCCTATCCTCTATCCTATCCAGTCCCGTATCCTATCCTCTATCATATCCTATCCTCTTTACTATAATATCATCTATCCTCTCCTATCCTATCCTCTATCCTATCCTATCCTCTATCCTATCCTATCCTCTATCCTATCCTCTATCATATCCTATCCTCTTTACTATAATATCATCTACCCTATCCTATCCTATCCTCTATCCTATCCTATCCTCTATCCTATCCTATCCTGTATCCTATCCTATCCTCTATTCTATCCAATCCCCTATCCTATCCTATCCTCTATCCTATCCTATCCTCTATCCTATCATATCCTCTATCCTATCCTATCCTCTATCCTATCCTATCCTCTACCCTATCCTATCCTCTATCATATCCTATTTTTTTTTTTTTTTTTTTTTCCGAGGAGGTAATCTCGTTACGGATACCCGAACCCCCCCGGGGGGGGTGGTCCGGGTTATGTGGGACTCCTCGGCTGGTTGGTGCAACGCCGAGTATACCCACTAACTCCTCCCCGTCCGTCCCTAGACTCCTGGGGGCACCCGTGCTCTGCGCGCGCATGTCAATCCGGTGTGCCCCCGCCTTAGCATACCACCCAGGGGGGGACGCGGCCCCCTCCCGTACCTACTCTATCCGAAGGCACCACGCAACGGACGACGTGGCGCCTTCCCCCCTGTTAGGCCGCCCGATGAGCATCCGAGCCCCCGCTCGAGATGCCCGGCGGCCTCCGGGGACGCCGTTGGTGACCGAGTGTAAGGGGATATCCGATCCCCCGCCTCGAGATCATCAAGGGCGTCCCCGCTCGCGTCAGAGGCGTCGCAACGGGGGTACGCACCCGGGGCGTACCCTGCGCCGCCTCCCCCCCCTTCGGCCGGGATCGTGATTACGCTCCCGATCCCGTTCCGCAGCCTCCTTCCGCAGCATAACCCGCTCGCAGAAGGAAGCGAACCCCCTCCACGCCTCCTCGCCACCGGCTGCCGCAGCGACGACAGCCGGGAGCGAGAGGTCGTGGCCCACCGCGCGCCGCAGGGCACGGCGCTCTCCCCCCCATGCCGGACACTCCTCCAGAGTGTGTTGCGCCGTGTCCCGCGGCTCGCCGCAGTGGTGACACGCCTCCTCGGTCTCCCTCCCGATGCGACACAGGTAGTCGCCGAAGCACCCGTGCCCGCTCATCACCTGCGTCACACGGTAGGAGACCCTATGCCCCATCCATCCCCTGTTCCATTGATCGAACACCGGGAGGATGGCCCGAACGGCCCGCCTCTCGCCCTCCCTCGTCCCGGGAAGGCTATCGCGCCACTCCCGGGCTGCGTGCCGCCGAGCATGTCGCCTGAGCTCATCCACCATGAGCCGCGCCTGATCCGGGGCCACCCCCCGGAGCCGGAGTTCCCTGGAGTGCGTATGCACATCCGCCAACACGCGGGCCTCCAGCTCGAGGGGGATCAGCCCCGACATCACCATTGCCGTCGCGTATGAAATGGTGCGGTACCCCCGCACGATGCCTATGGCCAGCCTGCGCTCGATGCGACGCAGCAGCGACCGTGTGCCGCCACTGCGCCCCCTAGCCAAGACATCGCGCGCCCACACAGGGGCTCCGTACAGGACCAAAACTCGCACCACCACCGCGAACAGACGACGCACCCGTCCACAGGGTCCCCCGAGATTCGGGAGAAGGCGACCGAGCGCAGCGGTCGCCCTCTCCGCCCGGGGCGCCAGCGACTCAAGGTGGCGGTCAAAACGCCACCGGCCGTCAAGCTCGAGTCCCAGGTACCGCATCTGGGACCCGACCTTGACCATCCCCTCCCCCACGCAGATCCAGCACTGGGGAGGCGCCGCCAACCGGGCCGAGCGGAGAAACCACATGGCCCTGGTTTTCTCGACGGACACCTCTAGGCCCAGCGACCGGATCGCGCGCACCGCGCGCCACGCGCCGCGCTCCGCCAGGCAGATGGCCTCCTTCGCATACCTCCCGGTGGCCAATACCAGCGTGTCGTCGGCGTAACACGTCAGGCTGACCCCGGGAGGCATCTCCTCCCGCAGGACGCGATCGTACGCAAGATTCCACAGCAACGGGCCCAACACCGAGCCCTGCGGAACCCCGCGCACGACGCCCCTGCGCACCATCCCGTACCGGCCGGGATACTCTATACCCCTGTCGGAGAGATAGCTCCCGATCACCCTTCTGAGATACAGAGGCACCCGGTGGAAGACCAGGGCCTCCATTATCCGATCCCAGGGGACGGTGTTGAACGCGTTAGCGATATCCAAGGATATCGCCAACGCAACTCCGCCCCCCCTCGTACAGGCCTCCGAGAGAGCCCTCACCCGCCGAATAGCGTCGACGGTGGAGAGACCCTCCCGGAAGCCGAATTGAACCCCGCTCAGATCGGGGACCCCTCCCGCCGACAGGTGCCTGACGAGGCGTCCAACGAGTACGCGCTCGAACAACTTCCCCGCCTCGTCCAGCAGACAAATTGGCCGGTACCCTGAGGGCGAGTCCCGGGACTTGCCCCCCTTCGGAAGGAGGACCAACCTGCCCGACTTCCACTCCGTGGGGAACACCCCCTCCCTCAGACAGCCGTTATACAGCTGCCGGAGTTCGGCGGCGAGTCCCCCCTCCAGGGCCAAGACCAACGCGCGGCCCGGCACCCCGTCCGGGCCCGGGGCCTTGCGGCCCACCCGCCGCGCCCTGGCCACCGCCTCACCCAGCTCGCCGGCCGACACCTCCCACTCTGCGGACCAGGAGAGAGGCTCCTGTTCCCAATGGGAGCGGCGCAGTTGTCCCCCCTCTCGCGGGAAGAGGGACGCCACCACTCCCTCGAGCAGGTGGGGGTCCATCGACTCCGTCACCGGAGGCGCCCACGCGCGCAGCTTGTTCATGACAAGCTTGTACGGGCGCCCCCATGGATCGGAGTCCACCGTGCCGACGAGCTCCGACCACGCGTCGGCCTTGGCCCGCGCGATAGCCCTGCGGAGAACCCCGAGCGCGGCTCGGTACTCCCCGCCGAGCCTCGCCGTCACCTCCTCGTCGTCGCGCCTCCTACGCGCTCGGCCGGAGCTCCGCAATGCCGGCGGACCACCAGTACGCCGCCCTCCTGGGGGCGAACCGGCTGCGGGGCATGGCGGTGTCGCACACCGCCGTCATTACCTCCCGCAGCCGCCTCGCCCCTTGCGCAGGCGCCAGCTCGGACAGGGCCGGCCCCGTCCATGTCGCCGCGGCTACCGCGGCCCCGAACGCGTCCGCGTCCAGCCGCTTCAAGGCCCATCGCGGCCGTCGGTCCCCCCGGCCCGGCCGGGAATCCCGCGCGTGGAGGGTGGGCCACACGTCCATGACGATGGGCGTATGGTCTGACGCAATCTCTATCTCCTCGGCCACCCTCCATCCCGACACCCGGCGCACGGCCGAGGGAGTCCCCCATGTCAGGTCGACAATCGAGACCCCCTGCGGACGCACGCACGTCGGCGTGGATCCCCGGTTAATCAACCGGAGATCCAGGCCGGCCGCCCAGGTTAACACCTCGCTACCCCTAGTGGTCGTCCTGGGACTCCCCCACGATACCGCGTGGGCATTGAAGTCTCCCAAAACGAGAACCGGGCGGGCGCTGCACCGCGCGATGCAGCTGTTCAGCCCGCCCAGGAACCCCCGAAATTGATCGAGGCCACAGCTCGGCGAGATGTAGATCCCGACAACCGCGATGTCCCCCCATTGCACCGCCACGAATCCCTCGCCCCGCTCCAGAAGGGAGACCGACGGGGACCCGGGGCGGCTTCCCGCCACTATTACTACGGAGCCGATCTCGTCCCCCACCCAGAAGGGGTGTTCGGGGATTGCGTACGGCTCCGCCGCAACTGCCAGCCCAGCCCCCCACTCGCGCACGGCTTGGACAAACAGGTCCTGTGCCGCGCGCGAGTGGTTGAGGTTCGCCTGCAGAACCGGAGTAGGATTAAAAGTACCTACTCTAACATGGGCTCTGCAGAGTCCCCTCCCTGGGAGGTCCGGGCCCCCGGCGCCGTCTGCGGCCGCTGCGCGGATGCAGCCCCAGACGCGCCCTTCTCTTTCGTCGCCGCGCGGCCCCTCTTGGGAGCCGGGGCACACGCTTTGGCCCCGAATCTATGGCCCGATGGTCTCCCCAGGTCCGCGCAGAGCGGACACCTGGGGGCGGCCCTACAGGCCGAAGCCCGGTGCTCCGCCGCCCCGCAGCGGTAGCACATCGCGCCTCTGTCGACCGCGCTCTCGCATGTCGCCCGCGTGTGCCCCGTCTCCAAACAACGGAAGCATTGCAGGGGCCGCTCCCTCAGCGCCTCGACGCGGGCCGAGGACCAGCCGACCAGCAGCCGGCCTCCCGCCAACACTTTATTGACGGCCGCGAGGGGGCCCTGGGCCCAACAGGAGCCCAGCGCCTGCTCCGAGGCGGGTCTGCGGATCTCGCCGACCCGGAACTCCGCCGCGGAACACTCCCCCGCCGCCGCCAGCGCCGCCGCTACGTCCCCGGGCGACACCGAGTCGTCCAGGCCCGCCACGCGCACCTCGCCGCGCTTGACCGCCTGGGAGACCTTAACCCCGGTCCCCCCAAGCGCCTCGGCGATCCTCCCGGAGAGGGCCCGTGCCTTCTCCTGGCACCCCGTGCCCCTGACCTCCAGGAGGATCCCGCCGGTTTTCGACCGCCTGGGAAGCACCCCCGACTCGATCCCGATAGCCTTGAGGTCCACCCTCTCTTTTGCCCTGGCCATCACCTCCGAATAAGTGAGCTTGCAGCTCTCGGGGATGGTGATGGCCACTGCTGCCGTTCTGGGGGTGCGTCCCAGGCCACCGTCCCTCCCGGCGGCGGGCTTCGCCGCGCTCGCGTCGCCCTGCACTCGTGCGCCGCCCGCCGCCCTCGGCTCCCTCGCAGCCTGCAGCCGTGAAGCGGCGGCAGCTGCCTCGGCCGCGGCTGCTCTCGCCGCAGCCTCCTCCGCGGCCATCTTCTTCTTGGCCCTCTTCGCCGCCTTGCTCGTCACCTCCATCCACGAGGCCGGGACGACCGGTGGCGGAATGATAACGGGGGGCACCACCCTCACGTTGGACACGACCACCGGTCCAGTCCCCTTGGTGACAGACGTCGCCGGCAGAGAAGCCACCGGCGTCGCCTCGCGCGCCGATTTACCCTCCGCCCGGAGGGCCGGGGCCAACCCGGCCAGAATCGTCCGGAACCGCTCCTCCATCCGGGCCTCTAGCTCCCGGTTCCTGGCCGTTATCAGCGCGCCGACCCGGAGAAGCAGGGCTTCGGAGTCCAAAACTCCCGCTCCCTCCCCCGACGGTCCCATCGCCTCCATCCCCCGCGTACGGACCCCCGCTGTCGAGGAGGCGGGGGGCGCTTCCCCTATTGGCGCATGTCCCGCCCGGCGACCGCTGTCGGTGTTCGCCCGCCGCCCGGCCTCCATTGACCGGAGCCTCGCCCGGAGGTCACCCGCCTCCTTCGCGAGGGCCGCGTTCTGCTCGCGGAGGCGGGCCACCTCCTGGCTACCCTGCCACGCCATCCCGGTAAAGCACCGCTGCATCAAGGTGGTGCAGTGGGCCCTGGCGACTGCAGAACAATCCCGCAAGTCTTTAGCCAGGTCCCCCTTGAGGCCCTTTGAGACGGTGGAGACTCTCTCCACCCTCAACATCGCCTCCTCCACCTCCCCTACTAGCTGCGCTGTCGGCATCCTCCCACCCAGCTCGATGAGGTCATCCACCCTCCTCGTCTGACTCCTCTCGGCGCGGCCGCCGAGGGCCAGATCCATGGTGGGCGTCCCCGACGAGCCCTCCCCGGGGTCCGTCCGCGACACCGACCCGCCGCGGGTGTGCTGCCCCCCCTCTAACCGGGCACGCTTGGGGTCAGAGACCCCAGATGTCGCGCCCCGCTTCTCCGCGCCCCCGCGCGTCACGATCGAGCCGACGGAGCTCGAGATGGAGATGATTGTTTCATCCCCATCCGAGTCCTCGTCCGCGATGACCACGACCGCGTCCTCCCCGGCAGTAATCGTTGCCATCCCCTCCCCGTCAGTGACCGCTGCCGTCTCTTCCCCCGCCGCAGCTGCTGCCGTATCGGCAGCCTCCCCCACAACATCAAGGTTTTTATTATACGATTCCATATCTGGTCCCACGAGATTGGCAGGAAAAAACACGTCCGCCCGGGCAGAGCCTCCTTGCCCGGGTAAGGCTAATTTCAACTGGAGTTCGCCAGGTATCCAGAGATGGTGCGCTAGTGGCTGATGTACCCCACCAGCCGCGCCCTGTAGCCAGGGCGTACCCTCTCACCGCGCACCTAAGCTTAGGGCATTAGGGATTTTTATAGAGGTTATCATCCTCGCGGCCCGGCCGATTAAGGCAAGACCACCGTTCCGGTAAAACATGACCACCGGTTTACGGCAAGGGCCCTGCGGCGACCTCCCCGGTCGTTATCGCAGGACCCATTCCGCGGTTTTTTATCCCTCCGTGTGAGCCTTACCGGCAAGGGAGGCCCTGCCAGGATCCGAAGATCCCGCCGGCATCGCCTCATACATCATTGGGACTACTTTCCGCGGAATACCCCTCGCTCCGTTAGCAACACACAACTATGTGTGTTCCCAGGGACCACCACGAGGAGGTGGAGCGTAGAGGATTTTAGGGATATGACCGCCACCACTGTGGCATACCTAGTAGTGGATCCGAGTCACCACTACTAAGCCCATATCCCCTCGGTCCCCATCCTCTATCATATCCTATCCTCTCTCCTATCCTATCCTCTATCCTATTCTATCCTCTATCCTATCCAATCCTATATCCTATTCTCTATACTATCCTATCCTCTATCCTATCCTATCCTCTATCCTATCCTCTCCTCAATCCTATCCTATCCTCTATCCTATCCTCTATCCTATCCTCTCCTCAATCCTATCCTATCCTCTATCCTATTCTATCCTCTATCCTATCCAATCCTATATCCTATTCTCTATCCTATCCTATCCTATCCTCTATCCTATCCTACCCTCTATCCTATCCTATCCTATATCCTATCCTATCCTCTATCCTATCCTATCCTCTATCCTATTCTATCCTCTATCCTATCCAATCCTACATCCTATTCTCTATCCTATCCTATCCTCTATCGTATCCTATCCTCTATTATATCCAATCCCATATCGTATCCTCTATCCTAGCCTATCCTCTATCCTATCCTATCCTCTATCCTATCCTATTCTCTATTCTATCCTATCCTCTATCGTATCCTATCCTCTATCCTATCCAATCCTATATCGTATCCTCTATCCTATCCTATCCTCTATACTATCCAGTCCCCTATCCTATCCTCTATCATATCCTATCCTCTTTACTATAATATCATCTATCCTATCCTATCCTATCCTCTATCCTATCCTATCCTCTATCCTATCCTATCCTCTATCCTATCCTATCCTCTATCCTATCCTATCCTCTATCCTATCCTATCCTCTATCCTATCCTATCCTCTATCCTATCCTATCCTCTATCCTATCCTATCCTCTATCCTATCATATCCTCTATCCTATCCTATCCTGTACCCTATCCTATCCTCTATTCTATCCAATCCCCTATCCTATCCTCTATCCTATGCTATCCTCTATCCTATCTTATCCTCTATCCTATCCTGTCCTCTATTCTATCCTATCCTCTATCTTATAATATCCTCTATCCTATCCTATACTCTATCCTATTCTATCCTCTATCCTATCCTATCCTCAATCCAATCCTATACTCTATCCTATCCTATCCTCTATCGTATCCTATTCTCTATCCTATCCAATCCTCTATCCTATCCTCTATCTTATCCTATCTTCTATATTATAATATTCTCTATCCTATCCTATCCTCTATCCTATCCAATCCTGTATCCTATCCTCTATCCTATCCTATCCTCTATCCTATCCTATCCTCTACCCTATCTTATCCTCTATCCTATCCTGTACTCTATTCTATCATATCCTCTATCTTATCCTATCCACTATCCTATCCTATCCTCTATCCTATCCAATCCTCTATCGTATCCTCTATCCTATCCTACCCTCTATCCTATCCTACCCTCTATCCTATCGTATCCTCTATCCTATCCTATCCTAAATCCTATCCTATCCTCAATCCTATCCTATCCTGAACCCTATCCTATCCTCAACGCTATCGTATCCCGTATTCTATCCTATCCTCTATCCTATCCTATCCTCTATGCTATCCTATCCTCTAGCCTATCCTATCCTCTATCCTATTCAATCTCATATCCTATCCTATCCTCTATTATATCCTATCCTCTATCGTATCCTATCTTCTATCGTATCCTATCCTCTACCCTATCCAATCCTCTATCCTATCCTCTATCCTATCCTATTCTCTATCCTATCCTATCCTCTATCCTATCCTATCCTCTATCCTACCCTATCCTCTATCCTATAATATCCTCTATCCTATCCTATCCTCTATCCTATCCAATAATCTATCCTATCCTATCGTGTATTATATCCTATTCTTTTCCTATCCTCTACCATATCGTATCCTCTATCCTATCCTATCGTCTATCCTATTCTATCCTCTATCTTATTTAATGCCCTATCCTATCCTCAATCCTATCCCATCCTCTATCCCATCCTATCCTCAATCCTATCCTATCCACTATGCTATCCTATCCTCTATCCTATAATATCCTCTATCCTATCCAATCCTATATCGTATCCTCTATCCTATCCTATCCTCTATACTATCCAGTCCCCTATCCTATCCTCTTTACTATAATATCATCTATCCTATCCTATCCTATCCTCTATCCTATCCTATCCTCTATCCTATCCTATCCTCTATCCTATCCTATCCTCTATCCTATCCTATCCTCTATCCTATCCTATCCTCTATCCTATCCTATCCTCTATCCTATCCTATCCTCTATCCTATCATATCCTCTATCCTATCCTATCCTGTACCCTATCCTATCCTCTATTCTATCCAATCCCCTATCCTGTCCTCTATCCTATCCTATCCTCTATCCTATCTTATCCTCTATCCTATCCTGTCCTCTATTCTATCCTATCCTCTATCTTATAATATCCTCTATCCTATCCTATACTCTATCCTATTCTATCCTCTATCCTATCCTATCCTCAATCCAATCCTATACTCTATCCTATCCTATCCTCTATCGTATCCTATTCTCTATCCTATCCAATCCTCTATCCTATCCTCTATCTTATCCTATCTTCTATATTATAATATTCTCTATCCTATCCTCTCCTCTATCCTATCCAATCCTGTATCCTATCCTCTATCCTATCCTATACTCTATCCTATCCTATCCTCTACCCTATCTTATGCTCTATCCTATCCTGTACTCTATTCTATCATATCCTCTATCTTATCCAATCCACTATCCTATCCTATCCTCTATCCTATCCAATCCTCTATCGTATCCTCTATCCTATCCTACCCTCTATCCTATCCTACCCTCTATCCTATCGTATCCTCTATCCTATCCTATCCTAAATCCTATCCTATCCTCAATCCTACCCTATCCTGAACCCTATCCTATCCTCAACGCTATCGTATCCCGTATTCTATCCTATCCTTTATCCTATCCTATCCTCTATGCTATCCTATCCTCTAGCCTATCCTATCCTCTATCCTATTCAATCTCATATCCTATCCTATCCTCTATCATATCCTATCCTCTATCGTATCCTATCTTCTATCGTATCCTATCCTCTATCCTATCCAATCCTCTATCCTATCCTCTATTATATCCTATTCTCTATCCTATCCTATCCTCTATCCTATCCTATCCTCTTTCCTACCCTATCCTCTATCCTATAATATCCTCTATCCTATCCTATCCTCTATCCTATCCAATAATCTATCCTATCCTATCGTGTATTATATCCTATTCTTTTCCTATCCTCTACCATATCGTATCCTCTATCCTATCCTATCGTCTATCCTATTCTATCCTCTATCTTATTTAATGCCCTATCCTATCCTCAATCCTATCCCATCCTCTATCCCATCCTATCCTCAATCCTATCCTATCCACTATGCTATCCTATCCTCTATCCTATAATATCCTCTATCCTATCCTATCCTCTATCCTATCCTATCCTCCATCCTATCCTATCCTCCATCCCATTCAATCCCCTATTCTATCCTCAATCCTATCCTATCCTCATTCCTATCCTATCCTCAATCCTATCGTATCCTCTATCCTATAGTATCCTCTATCCTATCCTATCCTCTATCCTATACTCTGTCCTATCCTATCCTCTATCCTATCCTTTCCTCTATAATATCGTATCTTCTATCGTATCCTATCCTCCATCCTATCCTATCCTCTATCCTATTCAATCTCATATCCTATCCTATCATCTATCCTATCCAATCCCCTATCCTATCCTCTATCCTAGAATACCATGTATACTATCCTATTCTCTATCCTATCCTATCCTATCCTCTATCCTATCCTATCCTCTATCCTATCCTATCCTCTATCCTATCCTATCCTCTATCCTATAATATCCTCTATCCTATCCTATCCTCTATCCTATCCTATACTCTATCCTATCCTATCCTCTATCCTATCCTCTCCTCAATCCTATCCTATCCTATATCTTATCCTATCTTATCCACTATCGTATGCTCTATCCTAACCTATCCTCTATCCTATCCAATCCACTATCCTATCCTCTACCCTAGAATACCATGTATCCTATCCTATTCTCTATCCTATCCTATCCTATCCTCAATCGTATGCTCTAGCCTATCCTATCCACTATCCTATCCTATTCTCAATATTATCCTATCTTATCCACTATCGTATGCTCTATACTATCCTATCCTCTATCCTAACCTATCCTCTATCCTACCCTATCCTCTATCCTATAATATCCTCTATCCTATCCTATCCTCTATCCTATCCAATAATCTATTCTATCCTATCCTGTATTATATCCTATCCTTTATCCTATCCTCTATCATATCGTATCCTCAATCCTATCCTATCCTCAATCCTATCCTATCCTCAATCCTATCCTATCCTATCCTCTATTCTATCCTATCCTCTATCCTATCCTATCCTCAATCCTATCCTATCCTCGATCCTATCCTATCCTCTATCCTATCCTATCCTCTATCCTATCCTATCCTCTATCCTATTCTATCGTCTATCCTATCCTATCCTCAATCGAATCTTATACTCTATCCTATCCTATCCTCTATCTTATCCTATCCACTATCCTATCCTATCCTCAATCCAATAATATACTCTATCCTATCCTATTCTCTATCGTATCCTATCCTCTATCCTATCCAATCCTCAATCCAATCCTATACTCTATCCTATCCTATCCTCTATCGTATCCTTTCCTCTATAATATCCAATCCTGTATCCTATCCTCTACCCTATAATACCATGTATCCTATCCTATTCTCTATCCTATCATATCCTATCCTCTATCCTATCCTCTATCCTATCATATCCTCTATCCTACCCTATACTCTATCCTATCCTATCCTCAATCCTATCGTATCCTCTATCCTATCCTATGCTCCATGATATCCTATCCTCTATCCTATTCTATCCTCAATCCTATCCCATCCTCAATCCAATCCTATCCTCTATCCTATCCTATCGTCTATCCTATAATATCCTCTATCCCATCCTAATCTCTATCCTATCAATCCCCTATCCTATCCTCTATCCTATCCTATCCTCTATCCTATCCAATTCTCTATCCTATCCAATCCTATCCTCAATTAAATCCTATCCTCTATCCTATCCTATCCTGTCCTCTATCCTATCCTCTATCCTATCCTATCCTCTATCCTATCCTCTCCTCAATCCTATCCTATCCTCAATCCTATCCTATCCTCTATCCTATCTTATCCTCTATTCAATCCTGTACTCTATTCTATCCTATCCTCTATCTTATCCTATCCACTATCCTATCCTATCCTCAATCCTATCCTATCCTCTATCATATCCTATCCTATATCCTATCCTATCCTCTATCCTATCCTCTATCCTATCCAATCCCCTATCCTATCCTCTACCCTAGAATACCATGTATCCTATCCTACTCTCTATCCTATCCTATCCTATCCTCTACCTTATCCTATCCTCTATCCTATCCTATCCTCTATCCTATCCTATCCTCTATCCTATCCTATCCTCTATCCTTTCCTATCCTCTATCCTATCCTGTACTCTATTCTATCCCATCCTCTATCTTATCCTATCCACTATCCTATCCTATCCTCAATCCAATACTATACTCTATCCTATCCTATCCTCTATCGTATCCTATCCACTATCCTATCCTATCCTCAATCCTATCCTATCCTCTATCATATCCTATCCTCTATCCTATCCTATCCTCTATCCTATCCTATCCTCTATCGTATTCTATCCTCTATCCTATCCAATCCCCTATTATATCCTCTGTCCTATCCTATCCTCTATCCTATCCTTTCCTCTATAATATAGTATCTTCTATCATATCCTCTCCTCAATCCTATCCTATCCTCTATCCTATTCTATCCTCTATCCTATCCTATCCTCAATCCAATCGTATACTCTATCCTATCCTATCCTCTATCGTATCCTATCCACTATCCTATCCTATCCTCAATCCTATCCTATCCTCTATCATATCCTATCTTCTATCCTATCCTATCCTCTATCCTATCCTATCCTTAATCCTATCCTATCCTCTATCATATCCTATCTTCTATCCTATCCTATCCTCTATCCTATCCTATCCTCTATCCTATCCAATCCCCTATCCTATCCTCTACCCTAGAATACCATGTATCCTATCCTACTCTCTATCCTATCCTATCCTATCCTCTATCTTATCCTATCCTCTATCCTATCCTATCCTCTATCCTATAATATCCTCTATCCCATCCTAATCTCTATCCTATCAATCCCCTATCCTATCCTCTATCCTATCCTATCCTCTTTCCTATCCAATTCTCTATCCCATCCTATCCTCTATCATATCCTATCCTCTATCCTATCCAATCCCCTATTCTATCCTCAATCCTATCCTATCCTCATTCCTATCCTATCCTCTATCCTATCCTATCCTCTATCCTATCGTATCCTCAATCCTATCCTATCCTCTATCGTATCCCATCCTGTATCCTATCCTCTAGCCTATCCTATCCTCTATCCTATTCAATCTCATATCCTATCCTATCCTCTATCATATCCTATCCTCTATCGAATCCTGTCTTCTATCGTATCCTATCCTCTATCCTATCCAATCCTCTATCCTATCCTCTATCCTATCCTATTCTCTATCCTATCCTATCCTCTATCCTATCCTATCCTCTATCCTATCCTATCCTCTATCCTACCCTATCCTCTATCCTATAATATCCTCTATCCTATCCTATCCTCTATCCTATCCAATAATCTATCCTATCCCATCGTGTATTATATACTATCCTTTTCCTATCCTCTATCATATCGTATCCTCTATCCTATCCTATCCTCTATCCTACCCTATCCTCTATCCTATAATATCCTCCATCCTATCCTATCCTCTATCTATCCAATAATCTATCCTATCCTATCGTGTATTATATACTATCCTTTTCCTATCCTCTATCATATCGTATCCTCTATCCTATCCTATCGTCTATCCTATTCTATCCTCTATCTTATTTAATGCCCTATCCTATCCTCAATCCTATCCCATCCTCTATCCAATCCTATCCTCTATCCAATCTTATCCTCTGTCCTATCCTATCCTCTATCCTATCCTATCCTCTATGCTATCCTATCCTCTATCCTATCCTATGCTCTTACTAATCCTATCCTCTATCCTATCCTATCCTCTATCCTATCCTATCCTCTATCCTATCCCATCATCAATCCTATCCTTTCTTCTATACTATCCTCTATCCTATCCTATCCTCTTACTTATCCTATCCTCTATCCTATCCAATCCCCTATCCTTTCCTCTATCCTATCCTATCCTATCCTATCCTCTATCCTATCCTATCCTCTATCCTATCCTATCCTCTATCCTATCCTATCCTCTTACTTATCCTATCCTCTATCGTATCCTATCCTCTATCCTATCCTTTCCTCTATCTTATCCTATCCTCTATCCTATCCTCTATCCTATCCTATCCTCTTACTTATCCTATCCTCTATCCTATCCAATCCCCTATCCTATCCTCTATCCTATCCTATCCTCTATCCTATCCCATCCTCAATCCTATCCTTTCCTCTATCCTATCCTCTATCATATCCTATCTTCTATCCTATCCTATCCTCTATCCTATCCTATCCTCAATCCTATCCTATCCTCTATCATATCCTATCTTCTAGCCTATCCTATCCTCTATCCTATCCTATCCTCTATCCTATCCAATCCCCTATCCTATCCTCTACCCTAGAATACCATGTATCCTATCCTACTCTCTATCCTATCCTATCCTATCCTCTATCTTATCCTATCCTCTATCCTATCCTATCCTCTATCCTATAATATCCTCTATCCCATCCTAATCTCTATCCTATCAATCCCCTATCCTATCCTCTATCCTATCCTATCCTCTTTCCTATCCAATTCTCTATCCTATCCTATCCTCTATCATATCCTATCCTCTATCCTATCCAATCCCCTATTCTATCCTCAATCCTATCCTATCCTCATTCCTATCCTATCCTCTATCCTATCCTATCCTCTATCCTATCGTATCCTCAATCCTATCCTATCCTCTATCGTATCCCATCCTGTATCCTATCCTCTAGCCTATCCTATCCTCTATCCTATTCAATCTCATATCCTATCCTATCCTCTATCATATCCTATCCTCTATCGAATCCTGTCTTCTATCGTATCCTATCCTCTATCCTATCCAATCCTCTATCCTATCCAATCCTCTATCCTATCCAATCCTCTATCCTATCCTCTATCCTATCCTATTCTCTATCCTATCCTATCCTCTCTCCTATCCTATCCTCTATCCTATCCTATCCTCTATCCTACCCTATCCTCTATCCTATAATATCCTCTATCCTATCCTATCCTCTATCCTATCCAATAATCTATCCTATCCTATCGTGTATTATATACTATCCTTTTCCTATCCTCTATCATATCGTATCCTCTATCCTATCCTATCGTCTATCCTATTCTATCCTCTATCTTATTTAATGCCCTATCCTATCCTCAATCCTATCCCATCCTCTATCCAATCCTATCCTCTATCCTATCCTGGCCTCTATCCTATCTTATCACCTATCCTATCATATCCTCTATCCTATCCTATCCTCTATCCTATCCTATCCTCTATCCTATCCTATCCTCTATCCAATCTTATCCTCTATCCTATCCTACCCTATCCTATCCTCTATCCTATCCTATCCTCTATCCTATCCTATCCTCTATCCTATCCTATCCTCTTACTTATCCTATCCTCTATCGTATCCTATCCTCTTTCCTATCCTGTCCTCTATCTTATCCTATCCTCTATCCTATCCTCTATCCTATCCTATCCTCTTACTTATCCTATCCTCTATCCTATCCAATCCCCTATCCTATCCTCTATCCTATCCTATCCTCTATCCTATCCCATCCTCAATCCTATCCTTTCCTCTATCCTATCCTCTATCCTATCCTATCCTCTTACTTATCCTATCCTCTATCCTATCCAATCCCCTATCCTATCCTCTATCGTATCCTATCCTATCCTATCCTCTATCCTATCCTCTATCCCATCCTATCCTATCCTATCCTCTATCCTATCCTATCCTCTATCCTATCCTATCCTCTATCCTATCCTATCCTCTTACTTATCCTATCCTCTATCCTATCCTATCCTCTATCCTATTCTATCCTCTATCCTATCATATCCTCTATCCTAACCTATCCTCTATCGTATCCTATCCTCTATCCTATCCTATCCTCTATCGTATCCTATCCTCTATCCTATCCAATCCTCTATCCTATCCTCTATCCTATCCTCTATCCTATCCTATCCTCTATCCTATCCTATTCTCTATCATATCCTATCCTCTATCCTATCCTATCCCCTTACTTATCCTATCCTATCCTCTATCCTAACCTATCCCCTAACCAATCCTATCCTCTATCCTATCCTATCCTCTATCCTATCCCATCATCAATCCTATCCCTTTCGTCTATCCTATCCTCTATCCTATCCTATCCTCTTACTTATCCTATCCTCTATCCTATCCTATCCTCTATCCTATCCTATCCTCTATCCTATCTTATCCTCTATCCTATCCTATCTGCTATCCTATCCGATCCTCTATCCTAACCTATCCTCTATACTATCCTATCCTCTATCCTATCCTATCCACTATTCTATCCTATCCTCTATCGTATCCTATAATCTATGCAATCTTATCCTCTATCCTATCCTATCCTCCATCCTATCCTATTCACTATCATATCCTATCCTCTATCCTATACCATCCTCAATCCTATCCTTTCCTATATCCTATCCTCTATCCTATCCTATCCTCTTACTTAGCCTATCCTCTATCCTATCCAATCCCCTATCCTATCCTCTATCCTATCCTATCGTATCCTATCCTCTATCCTATCCTATACTCTATCCTATCCTATCCTCTATCGTATCCTATACTCTATCCTATCCTATCCTCTATCGTATCCTATCCTCTATCCTATCCTGTCCTCTATCTTATCCTATCCTCTATCCTATCTTATCCTCTATCCAATCCTATCCTCTATACTATCCTTTCCTCTATCCTATCCTATCCTCTATCCTATCCTATGCTCTTACTAATCCTATCCTCCATTATATCCTATCCTCTATCCTATCCTATCCTCTATCCTATCCTATCCTCTATCCTATCCTATCCTCTATCCTATCCTATCCTCCATCCTATCCCATCATCAATCCTATCCTTTCGTCTATACTATCCTCTATCCTATCCAATCCTCTTACTTATCCTATCCTCTATCCTATCCAATCCCCTATCCTATCCTCTATCCTATTCTATCCTCTACCCTATAATACCATGTATCCTATCCTATTCTCTATCCTATCCTATCCTCTATCGTATACTCTATCCTATCCTATCAACTAACCTATCCTATCCTCTATCCTATCCTATACTCTATCCTATCCTATCTGCTATCCTATCCTATCCTCTATCCTAACCTATCCTCTATACTATCCTATCCTCTATCCTATCCGATCCACTATTCTATCCTATCCTCTATCGTATCCTATAATCTATCCAATCTTATCCTCTATCCTATCCTATCCTCTATCCTATCCTATTCACTATCATATCCTATCCTCTATCCTATACCATCCTCAATCCTATCCTTTCCTACATCCTATCCTCTATCCTATCCTATCCTCTTACTTATCCTATCCTCTATCCTATCCAATCCCCTATCCTATCCTCTATCCTATCCTATCCTATCCTATCCTCTATCCTATCCTATACTCTATCCTATCCTATCCTCTATCGTATCCTATACTCTATCCTATCCTATCCTCTATCGTATCCTATCCTCTATCCTATCCTGTCCTCTATCTTATCCTATCCTCTATCCCAGCTAATCCTCTATCCAATCCTATCCTCTATACTATCCTTTCCTCTATCCTATCCTATCCTCTATCCTATCCCATCCTCTATCCTATCCTATCCTCTTACTTATCCTATCCTCTATCCAATCCTATCCTCTATCCTATCCTATCCTCTATCCAATCCTATCCTCTATCCTATCCTATCCTCTATCCTATCTTATCACCTATCCTATACTATCATATATCCTATCCTATCCTCTATCCTATCCTATCCTCTATACTATCCTATCCTCTATCCTATCCTATCCTCTATCCAATCCTATCCTCTATCCTATCCTATCCTCTATCCTATCCCATCATCAATCCTATCCTATCCTCTATCCTATCCTATCCTCTTACTTATCCTATCCTCTATCCTATCCTATCCTCTATCCTATCCCATACTCTATCCTATCCTATCCTCTATCCTAGGCAATCCCATATCCTATCCTCTATCCTATCCTATCCTCTATCGTATCCTTTTTTCTATAATATCGTATGTTCTATCGTATCCTATCCTCTATCCTATCCTTTCCTCTATCCTATCCTCTATCCAATCCTATCCTCTATCCTATCCTGGCCTCTATCCTATCTTATCACCTATCCTATCATATCCTCTATCGTATCCTATCCTCTATCCTATCCTTTCCTCTATCCTATCCTCTATCCAATCCTATCCTCTATCCTATCCTGGCCTCTATCCTATCTTATCACCTATCCTATCATATCCTCTATCCTATCCTATCCTCTATCCTATCCTATCCTCTATCCTATTCTATCCTCTACCCTATAATACCATGTATCCTATCCTATTCTCTATCCTATCCTATCCTCTATCGTATACTCTATCCTATCCTATCAACTATCCTATCCTATCCTCTATCCTATCACATCATCAATCCTATCCTTTCGTCTATACTATCCTCTATCCTATCCTATCCTCTTACTTATCCTATCCTCTATCCTATCCAATCCCCTATCCTATCCTCTATCCTATTCTATCCTCTACCCTATAATACCATGTATCCTATCCTATTCTCTATCCTATCCTATCCTCTATCGTATACTCTATCCTATCCTATCAACTATCCTATCCTATCCTCTATACTATCCTATACTCTATGCTATCCTATCTGCTATCCTATCCTATCCTCTATCCTAACCTATCCTCTATACTATCCTATCCTCTATCCTATCCTATCCTCTATCCAATCCTATCCTCTATCCTATCCTATCTGCTATCCTAGCCTATCCTCTATCCTAACCTATCCTCTATACTATCCTATCCTCTATCCTATCCTATCCTCTATCCAATCCTATCCTCTATCCTATCCTATCCTCTATCCTATGTTATCACCTATCCTATCCTATCATATATCCTATCCTATCCTCTATCCTATCCTATCCTCTATCCTATCCTATCCTCTATCCAATCTTATCCTCTGTCCTATCCTCTCCTCTATCCTATCCTATCCTCTATTCTATCCTATCCTCTATCCTATCCTATCCTCTATCCTATCCTATCCTATCCTCTATCCTATCCTATTCTCTATCATATCCTATCCTCTATCCTATCCCATCCTCAATCCTATCCTTTCGTCTATACTATCCTCTATCCTATCCTATCCTCTTACTTATCCTATCCTCTATCCTAGGCAATCCCATATCCTATCCTCTATCCTATCCTATCCTCTATCGTATCCTTTTTTCTATAATATCGTATGTACTATCTTATCCTATCCTCTATCCTATCCTTTCCTCTATCCTATCATCTATCCTATCCTATCCTCTATCCTATCCTTTCCTCTATCCTATCCTCTATCCAATCCTATCCTCTATCCTATCCTATCCTCTATCCTATCCTATCCTCTATCCTATCCTATCCTCTATCCTATAATATCCTCTATCCTATCCTCTCCAATCCCCTATCCTATCCTCTACCCTATCCTATCCTCTACCCTATCCTATCCTCTACCCTATAATACCATGTATCCTATCCTATCCTCAATCCAATCCTATCCTCTATCATATCCTATCCTCTATCCTATCCTATCCTCTATCCTCTCCTATCCTTTATCCTGTCGAATCCCCTATCCTATCCTCAATCCTATCCTATCCTCTATCATATCCTATCCTCTATCCTATCCTATCCTCTATCCTATCCTATCCTTTATCCTGTCCAATCCCCTATCCTTTCGTCTATCCAATCCTATCCTCAATCCTATCCTATCCTCTATCCTATAATATCCTCTATCGTATCCTATCCACTATCCTATCCTATCCTCTATCATATCCTATCCTCTTATAGTATCCTATCCTCTATCCTATCCTCTATCCTATCCTATCCTCTATCCTATCCAATCTCATATTCTATCCTATCCTCTATCATATCCTATCCTCTATCGTATCCTATCCTCTATCCTATCCTCTATCCTATCCTATCCACCATCCTATCCAATCTCATATCCTATCCTATCCTCTATCATATCCTATCCTCTATCCTATCCTATCCTGTATCCTATCCTATCCTATCCTATCTCCTATCCTATCCTATCCTCTATCCTATCCTATCCTATCCTCTATCCTATCCTATCCTCTATCCTATGCTATCCTCAATTCTATCCCATCCTCTATCCTATCCTATCCTCAATCCTATCCAATCCCCTATCCTACCCTCTATCCGAACCTATCCTCTATTCCATCCTATCCTCGATCCTATCCTATCCTCTATCCTATCCTATCCACTATCCTATCCTATCCTCAATCCTCTCCTATCCTCTATCATATCCTATCCTCTATCCTATCCTATCCTCTATCCTCTCCTATCCTCTATCCTATAATATCCTCTATCGTATCCTATCCACTATCCTATCCTATCCTCTATCATATCCTATCCTCTTATAGTATCCTATCCTCTATCCTATCCTCTATCCTATCCAATCTCATATTCTATCCTATCCTCTATCATATACTATCCTCTATCGTATCCTATCCTCTATCCTATAATATCCTCTATCGTATCCTATCCACTATCCTATCCTATCCTCTATCATATCCTATCCTCTTATAGTATCCTATCCTCTATCCTATCCTATCCTCTATCCTATCCAATCTCATATTCTATCCTATCCTCTATCATATACTATCCTCTATCGTATCCTATCCTCTATCCTATCCTCTATCCTATCCTATCCACCATCCTATCCAATCTCATATCCTATCCTATCCTCTATCATATCCTATCCTCTATCCTATCCTATCCTCTATCCTATACTATCCTCTATCCAATCTTATCCTCTTTCCTATCCGATCCTCTATCCAATCCTCTCCTCTATCCTATCCTATCCTCTATCCTATCCTATTCTCTATCATATCCTATCCTCTATCAAATACCATCCTCAATCCTATCCTTTCCTCTATCCTATCCTCTATCCTATCCTATCCTCTTACTTATCCTATCCTCTATCCTATCCAATCCCCTATCCTATCCTCTATCCTATCCTATCCTATCCTCTTACTTATCCTATCCTCTATCCTATCCAATCCCCTATCCTATCCTCTATCCTATCCTATCCTATCCTATCCTCTATCCTATCCTATCCTCTATCCTATCCTATCCACTATTCTATCCTATCCTCTATCATATCCTATCCTATCCTCTATCATATCCTATCCTCTATCCTATCCTATAATCTATCGTATCCAATCCTCTACCCTATACTATACTCTATCCTATCCTATCATCTATCCTATCCTATCCTCTCTCCTATCCTATCCTCTATCCTATAATATTCTCTATCCTATCCTAATCTCCATCCTATCAATCCCCTATCCTATCCTCTATCCTATCCTATCCTCTATCCTATAATATCGTCTATCCTCTATCCTATCCAATTCTCTATCCTATCCTATCCTCTATCCAATCCTATCCTCAATTCTATCCTATCCTCTATCCCATAATATCCTCTATCCTATCCTATCCTATCCTCTATCCTATCCTCTATCCTATCCTCTATCCAATCCTATCCTCAATCCTATCCTATCCTCTATCCTATAATATCCTCTATCGTATCCTATCCACTATCCTATCCTATCCTCTATCCTATAATATCCTCCATCCTATCCTATCCGCCATCCTATCCTATCCTCCATCCTATCCAATCCCCTATACTATCCTCAATCCTATCCTATCCTCATTCCTATCCTATCCTCTATCCTAACCTATCCTCAATCCTATCCTATCCTCAATCCTATCCTATCCTCTATCCTATCCTATCCTCTATCCTATCCAATCCTCTATACTATCTTCTATCCTCTCCAATCCTCTATCCTATCCTCAATCATGTCCTATCCTCTATCCTATCCTCTCCTCTATCCAATCCTATCCTCTATCCTATCCTATCCTCAATCCTATACTATCCTCTATCCTATCCTATCCTGTATCCTATCCAATCCTCTATCCTATCCTATCCTGTATCCTATCCAATCCTCTATCCTATCCTCTATCGTATCCTATCCTCTATCCTATAATATCCTCTATCCTATCCTATCCTATCCTCTATCCTATCCTCTATCCTATCCTCTATCCAATCCTATCCTCTATCCTATCCAATCTCATATTCTATCCTATCCTCTATCATATCCTATCCTCTATCCTATCCTATCCTGTATCCTATCCTATCCTATCCTATCTCCTATCCTATCCTATCCTCTATCCTATCCTATCCTATCCTCTATCCTATCCTATCCTCTATCCTATGCTATCCTCAATTCTATCCCATCCTCTATCCTATCCTATCCTCAATCCTATCCAATCCCCTATCCTACCCTCTATCCGAACCTATCCTCTATTCCATCCTATCCTCGATCCTATCCTATCCTCTATCCTATCCTATCCACTATCCTATCCTATCCTCAATCCTCTCCTATCCTCTATCATATCCTATCCTCTATCCTATCCTATCCTCTATCCTCTCCTATCCGCTATCCTATAATATCCTCTATCGTATCCTATCCACTATCCTATCCTATCCTCTATCATATCCTATCCTCTTATAGTATCCTATCCTCTATCCTATCCTCTATCCTATCCTATCCTCTATCCTATCCAATCTCATATTCTATCCTATCCTCTATCATATACTATCCTCTATCGTATCCTATCCTCTATCCTATAATATCCTCTATCGTATCCTATCCACTATCCTATCCTATCCTCTATCATATCCTATCCTCTTATAGTATCCTATCCTCTATCCTATCCTCTATCCTATCCTATCCTCTATCCTATCCAATCTCATATTCTATCCTATCCTCTATCATATACTATCCTCTATCGTATCCTATCCTCTATCCTATCCTCTATCCTATCCTATCCACCATCCTATCCAATCTCATATCCTATCCTATCCTCTATCATATCCTATCCTCTATCCTATCCTATCCTCTATCCTATCCTATCCTATCCTATCCTCTATCCTATCCTATCCTCTATCCTATCCTATCCACTATTCTATCCTATCCTCTATCATATCCTATCCTATCCTCTATCATATCCTATCCTCTATCCTATCCTATAATCTATCGTATCCAATCCTCTACCCTATCCTATACTCTATCCTA